>NC_042286.1:9772697-9937697 GCF_901000725.2 Takifugu rubripes | reverse complement strand
TCGCCATGCCTGTCTGATTCCCTTTTTGCCCGGCCGCTGGCTCAGACAAGGCCGAAGTGTGCTAATTAGAAAAGAAATGGTCCTAGTAATTATGTCAACTCTCATTAACGGCGATGACAATGAGCAATATTATTTTTACGCAATGTTTTGTGTCAGAGACCCAGCTTCCAAGGCTCATTAAATGGAAAACATGCCCCGGTAGTGGGGAAAGCACTCATGTCCACAGAGGTGGGGCACTTTGTGGAATGAGAGGCATGAAGTTACTGCCCCGAGCATTAAAAGTTGGAACAGTCTCATCACCAAAGTTACTCTCTCTGGCTTTAAATCCAACAGCTCCAGCTTATTTAAACACTCACATTAAAGCCAATTACATGTTAGAAGTTTATTTATCTTCACAAATGTGTGGAAAAATAAATATGGAACATTTCATCAAAGCAAGATATTCACAGAAATATGATGTTGATCTCCAGGAGGAGCGAACCTGTATGATTTCATGGGTTAAATGCAGTCTCTGAATATTATTATCGATTATAGCTGTAGTTTGGGGGGGGGTCTTCTGGGGCTCATTAAGGAAAAGTCACTTCTTGGACCGCTCTAAGATGTTCAGAAACTTTCCTCTGGTCATTTCCCGCGCTGTAAACAAAGAGAAAGACATCTTAAATACAACCAAAGATCAGTTCATGTGTTGTTGCTGGCAGCAGAGTGGTGGGGGTGGGGGTGGGGGTGGGGGGGATCTCAGCCAACATTTTCATGGAGCTTGAAACACTTGTGAGCTGTTTATTAATGCTAAACATGTATTTAATATCTGCAGTGTCACCCTGGGAGGTAATTTATATCAACATCTGCTCATTGAGGAAAACATAAATAGAAATGTATCTACAGAAGAGTTTCGCTTGATTGCTGCCTCGTGGTGAAGGAGAAGCGCTCAGACGGATGCGCGCGACGGAGTGTGAAATTCTCCCAGATCACAGGGAACAGACACAAAATGTCGGGATGAACTTCAACTTTAGACAAATAAACCCACATTTAAACACGGATGGCAGTTTGAGATCGATCTATCTATCTATCTATCCACCCTTCCATCCATACACACATATACACACACACATATACTGTATATATATGAGAGATAATATGAAGTCTCTCAATAACGAGTGTGCAGCCTCTGAGAGTCTGTGTAGAAGCGAGAGAACAGTCCAGACTGTCAAAGACACCCACTGTGACGTCTCAGAGACGGTGGGGACTTCAGACATTATCATCATCCCGGCAGAGATGTCGTCTTCATTCAGTAATTATTCTTTCCTCCACATAACGACGCCGACGGCTCCATTTTTGGTCTCCCAGCCACAAAGAGGCCCCTCAGCCACTTAGTTTAGTAACTAACTAATCCAACTTCTACCTCACACATGCAAGTATAAAAGTAGAGAAGTGGATTCATGTAGAAGGATGAACAGCCTCCTGACTGGCTCCAGTCTGGCTGAACTGGTGTAAGAGGCCCCTCCCAGTCCTGCTCATGCTGGCTAATGAAATATTGGGGCCAGTTAGTAATTTAGATGAGATGCCCAGTGTGGATTGATAATAGTGCATCTGGGCGTGGAGGCCACGTCACCTTGAGGTGTCCCTCATTAGGTTAAAGATTATGCTAATTGGAACGGGACGGATTCATTGTGAACTTTGCTGTCTCTTTAAATCACCCTAAACAAAGTCATCACCAGACCCCTGCACCTGCGCGCGGAGCTTTAGATTGAAATGAAGCCATCAAAATTAGGCGAGGGAAAGCAATTACACCAGGATGACCCGTGAGTCACAACAACCTTGATATCACTTTTCTATTAGAAACAGTTGCATGAGGAACGGCAGAGGAGGGCCTTAATGTTTCCTTTTATGACTTTTTTCCACCGGTAAAACAGGGCGAGGATGGTTCTGCCACTCCTCTGAGGCCCTTCGCCCTCAAAGCGTCTCATTAATTACACCACAAATCAGTCTCCCTCCCTTCAGATCGCCTCTGTCATCACACCAGCACCCCAGTAAAGATAAAAACCAGTAACCGTTTTAAAACCTGTGGCTGTTTTCATTAAAACAACAAAGAGAATGGTCTCTGCCTTCAACGCCACTTATATAGCTATAGATTACACGTTTTATGTTTGGAAAGAAGCCAGGTGACTTCTTTGAAGGCACCGGATTATTTCTTTCCTCATTTAAGGTGTCTTAAATAGATTATTTGTATTTATTTATGCCTAAAAAAAATCTGACATTTTTAATTGGAAAATGTTCAAAAAGATTTACACCTGCACACATGCTTGGTCGTACAAGAGGGAGATCAATACTGATTAGGAGGACTTACAGATTTGTTTAGTTGATTAGAAAGGTCAATCACTAATTCTGCACTAAGTTTATCAGCATCCTGTTACGACTGCCATCCATACTAAGTGACACATTATGGATTTTGTGGGGTCGTCTGCTCGCCCTGTTGATTTGTCGCCATCTAATTATCACCTAGTTCGAACTGATCTGAATTGTCACACCATAAAAAAAAAAAAAAGATTTACAGTTTTGTTTTTTGTTTGGTCTTTTAACGTTCCTGTTATTCCATCATAACAAACTACCGATTTAGTTCAGATTATTTCAGAAGATTCACAGAACTGTGGCTCATATCTTACGTCAATGCGTGCTTGTTGATGGGGGGTACAACTGTCCCCCGCCGGCCCCTGACATCACACCCCCTTGTGTATGTATATATAATGAGAGTAATCATTGCCTCAGCCCCGCACCCCCACCCTCCTCTCAATGGCACCCTCCCTGTGAGCTGCCGGACTCCTGCTAGCTGCAAAGACAGATGAGCGCCTAGGTTAAACGGGGGGCCTGGACCCTGGCCCTGGCCGCCCCGATTCACTTTCATTAAGAGCTAAGAGGACTTATACGACCCTCGCTGCCCATCTCAGAGAGCGGCTCAGCTATTACAGCCTGTAAGCTTTATTTAATGGATTTAACATCCTCTTTTGCTGCCTTCATCCCACGGGAGGAGAGAGACACAGAGGAGATGAAACCCACAAACACAGGAGTCCTTCAAGACACACACGTCCAACCCAGCAGCACATACACATGACGCTCATGTTTGTGTTCAAAATTCAATTACCCACTTATTGATACTTCACAGGGATATTTAAGATGCAGACACGAGCTATGATTTCCCAGGGGAGCCACTGGTTCCTCTTTATATCCCAACTGAGAGGGCCCACCTCCCCTCTCCTTCTCCAATGTATTTTCGCGTGGCTGACACACACACACACACCCACAAACACACACACACCCACACACAACAAAACAAACACATCTGTACCTCCCAACCCCTGCCCCAGTCTGTGCCTGTTCAAGAGGTGTCCTTATTAATAGGCAATCAGTCAAAAATCATTCATTAAAAAGCCTAAAAGGTTTTACACCCACACTATGATTAGCTGGGAAAGAAAATCCAATGAATTCCTAATGCCTTTATGGAAATGAGGTGTCATTTCCGATCTGCTCAGGGAGGCGGCGAGCTGGCAGAGCCGAGAAGCTGCGCGTGCGTATGCGCGCGTGTTCAACTCAGCCTGTCTCTGCTTCTGCACGGCGAGCACCCTGATCCCGCTACAGACGAGGACGGACTCTGTCGGATCCAGCCGCGACCGGCTACGCCCGCTGCAAAATTCCCTGAAAACAATAGGTTATCGGCGAAGTGGCAGCAAAAAAGTACAACTGCGAAAAAGAGCGGCCAATTTGAGAGATTTAGACGCTCGAGGTGAAAGACAGTAAATAATAAGATTGTGAAAAATGAATTCCAGACACCCATGTTTCACTTTCCTATCAGGGGAGGTGTGACCTTCATGAGAAGCACAACGTGGTGACTCCTATCCCACAGCGACAGGAGGGGAAGGGAAAAGTAGCAGAGCTGGGGATGAGGAGGAAGATGGCGATGGGGAGTAACCCCCTGTTCCTCATTCAGCGTCTGTCAGCACAGGCACTTCATAACCGCCCGCCCCGTGGTCAGCCTGCCTGATGGATTGATGGGAGCACATTAGCACCAGTGGGCCCCAGTGAATGCAATCATATTCAGCTGCGTTGGGTGTCTAATAGGCCAGAGATTGATCCTAAGGATGAGGAGGAGGTGGTGAATATATGGGGGGGGGGCATTAAGAATTGTCAGGAGAGTGTGACCTTCAATCTCCCCTTCAGATACAAAGGCACCATGAGGTCAGGCGCCTGGCTGGGATTTAGACGAAGAAGGGGCTTCACAACAGGTGGGATTAGAGCCGGGACACTTTCAGCTACATAGCAGAGTTTTCCCAACATAAAAAACTGCACTATCCCTCATTCCTATTAAAAAAAGACAAAGTAGATGTGCTGTTATAGGAAGCTGGTAAGACTCCTTCACTGAGGCTGAGGATGTGAAAAAGTTTAACCGAATCGTTTATGGCAAATAAAAGGCACGATTCCATCATGTGTCCGCACTGCTGGGTGAACTTTAAACCAGTTTGTCCAGCTGTTTTGAAGAATTGTTTTAGTTTGGGTTCCTGTTTCTTTACACGTTGAACAAGATTTTAAGGTGAACAGCATTTTCATTTACAGACTAAAAAAAAACCATGAACCTCCTTTGTTATACTGAAATGACATATTAATGCAAAGTCAGACCATATTCCAGTGGCTGGTTGGTGGATTATATGGAAGCATCCTTTGTAAACCCATCCTGAGAGCGTAATAAGATTTTCAACGTGAAGGTATTGATCAATCATAGTGCTGCGATTTGCTTTCATTCTGCAGTGCAGAGCAGAACTGGTTCCCCATGAAGAGCACAGCCCGGACGTAAAAGTGTTAAATGGTATTCAGCAGCCTTGGGCCCACAAGTGTGACAGAGCACCATCGCCAGCTCCAGCAGTTTGGTGCTAGGTAGCTAAGGCCCTGCAGCGTGTCCCACGGGAACACTCAGCTTTCAATTACCTCCAATAACAGCACTTGTCAGAGTCCTCAGCCTTCCCCCGGGACCCCCAGGGCGTGATGCCCACGCTCAGTGGCCTAAAACAGCGGCATTCATCACGGGGCGGAGGAACAGCTGGGGTCTGAAGAGGAGGCACGCGTCAGGTCCCTCAGGGGACAACACTGAGCCAGCATCTCCTGACCATTACTTGGGGTACGGGTGGGAGGAGGGGTGATTACGCATGCATTACAATCCCCACTACAGATATCTTAATACATATGGGCCCAAACTTGGTTACACCCTGAGTGTGCATGTCACAGTCTGCAATAAACAAGTAGAAGGCAGGAATGCCACTAAGGTATATTCAACGATAATCTTTTAATAATGTTTGGTCAGGGCCTCCGCTCCGTCTGCAGCGGGCTGGGTGTGCTTTCACTACTTGATTGTGCTCTGCCCATTAACCAGCTTCCTCTTTAATGGTCCACATGTTTACGTGGGGGGGAGGGGTAGTAAATCCTGTCCCCTCTGTAGAGGCTCGTTTATGGGTAGTGAGGAGAGCACAAACATGATGAAAAAGTAGCCGAGATTTATAAGACCTCTGCTGGCAGCCAGGAAAAGGAGAAAATTAAACCAGTGAGCACTAAACATGCACCCATTACAGAAGGGCTTTGAGACCCATAAGAACCGTCATTGTGTCGCGTCACCCTCGGATACATGATATGAAAGTAAAGCTTTGAGAAGCGTGAATCTGTGACACCCAACACATTACATGCTTCTCTGGATTTATAGAGGTCACAACTTAGCACATTGTCACAACAATTAAAAAACAAATCATGAGTCAAAGTCACTATGTAGCCTATTTAGCTGTGTAGCAAGTAAATTGTCTTCATGGAACTTAAATAAGTTTTGATTATCTTACTATTAAAAATTAACTTAGATTTCCACAAATATGTCAATATTTGACAGTGCTTCTTCTGCTATGTAAAACTAAATACCCATCTTTCTATGTGGAAAATATGAGCGCTCTGTCACATCTGTCTAATCCACACTCCATGAGGATTATGACAATAGAAGCATTGAGTTAAGGATTAAAAACTAGATTTGTCATCCATCAAACGCCTGTGCACTTGTGCAGTGACCTTGTTTCTTCACTTTGTCCAATTTTACAACCAAAATTCAGACTTTCATCTACATTAATAAGCTGGCAAATTATCTTTTTAAAATTTTCATGGAAATATAAAATTCCTTCTAATCAAAGGTTACACTCTATACCCACTACACACTCTCTTCCACACTCTACTCACCAGTGTGTTTTTGGAAAGTAATAAAACACATTAGGAAGCTGTGACTACGAGCATGTCAGGAAAGCCATGAGCACCATCTAGTGGTGACATGAGGTAATTGCTATATTTGCAGAGGGGTACGGTTTCGAGGTTGTGTGAACGGCTGTGTCTTTCACACATGCTGCCTGCTCAGTCCACTGGTTCTGGTGTGTGTGTGTTCCTCGTGTACTCACACTCCTCTAAGCCCAGCTGGTAGGCCAGGTTCTGAAGACCTCTGACCTTCTCCATCAGGTTGGCGGTGGTCAGACTACCCAGCTCTACAGAGAGACATCAGCACATATTACCAAAGCTGGTTCCACCTACCTCATCTGAAGAAAATGCTCCTTTTTTGTGCTGACCATTTCTGAGTAATCCATTTCTGTAGCATCTAACCCACTACTACAAAATAAGAAGACAATAACGATAAACTGCTTTTACCTTTCAACATTTCAATGTCCTCACTTTCGAGTTCAGCCATCCACTTAGGGGGTGAATCAGTGATGGGCTGAGCACGTCCAAGGAAAATATCAAAGATTTATATTGTTACTAGCATCCATAAAAGCCTATTTTTACCTATAATTACATATTATAGTATTAGTTCATACAAACAAAAAAGAATGCAACTCACATTTTTACAAGAGGCAGCAAATTCAACAACTCCAGGTACTTTGTAAAAAGACAAGATTAAAAATCTTTGAATACGACTTCATATTAAGTGCACAAATGTCAGAAGAATATACGCTTACGCTGCTCTGGCCAGAGGTCTGGTGATGCTCTGTCCAACTTCTCAAAGCTTAACAAGGACGACTCAAAATCGTCACCTGACAAAATTGAAAAACATGAGACAAAAGTTTAGTTTTGCAAACGGTAAGGGTTACCAACATTTCCAAATAAATACACTTGAACTCTCCATATATACAGCGTAACTTAATGTAAAAAGCAGACAAACTGACTTATATTCTCAATAAACTGATCCTTATTATACCTGAAGACGTTCGGGTGTTTTCCTGAATGTACTTCTTGTTAACGGTAAAGCCAGAGTAGTATTTTCTCTGAATAATAGTCGACAAATTACTGTAAATTACTGTAAAGTATTAAGATATGTGTATTAGTGAATTAACATTATTCGGCATCGAGATGTATGATGATACAGTGTTTGGATTTAATATACAGCTGGAACTGGAAGAGTTAAACATAATTATCAAAATTTTGGAATAAACAGGTTTTAAATAAAGAATCTTCTTGCTATTGTTGTTTTTAAAATAACCAATAAAAGCATAAAGTCTTGCAAAAAGAACATTCATTCCTCGCAGTTCGAAGAATAAAACCACTTCAAACTGTAGGAAAACCACAACTTATTATGACCCCCTCAGTACAAACCGGAGAGAGGATTCTTTAGTGTTGTTAGGTCCTAACTGGAGCTGTGGGAGATGTTATGCTGGTCCCCACCAGGACCGGAGCACCGCGGCTCCATTTGGGCTGTAGTTTAATGCTACACACTCTGATACAACAGTGCAGCTAATGAAGGCTTTAGCCAACGGGAACAAAAACATGTCGAAGCAGTAAAAACAACACTACGTGTGAGATTCAACGTCTGTGTATTCCTACGAAGACCTGCAACGTCTTTTCTACTGTTCATTTGCCAGTTTATACGCCGAGGAACAATGGATGAGTGTAAAGAATTAAAATTTACCTCCATTCGGAGACGCCATCTTAAGTCTGATCACGTGATAGGCGACAGCCAATCAGAGCAAATAGGAAGCGTTCTTCACGAACACGCCGCTAGGGGGCAGAAGAAACACAATTAGGCTCGCCACATAAACTACTTAAAACTAAGTTTTAAATGTTTCAAGTAATGGCAATTATGTTACAAGTTTAATTTAATACTGTTAGTTAATGCTGTTACAAGCTCATCAATGGTTGGCACTGGCTCACATATACATATGTATATATAGAGGTTTCTTATAATTCTTATATAAATGTTTTAACCTAGTGAAATGTGACATGAACTTAAACATACACAGGACTCTACAAAAATAGTTTATTAAAAGTAGTGTCTGGTGTCCAAGATATCAAGTCATATTGTAGCTTCAGTCTTAAAATGTCAATAACTAATTTTAGAAACAGAACATAACATTCTCAAGATAATAACTAACAAAAAAAATCAACCCTCTGGCACCTATAGTTTATAACATGTTTAAATATATGATCACTATCGCCCTTTAGGCACTTACATACTTGCTTAACAACCAGAATTTGAGATATGTTGTGAATTAAGGCAACTTACTAAATACTTATGTCAGTTTCCCATTCAGAAGTCTCTGGCAATTTTGCGCTTGTTTGTGTGCACAATGTAAAAGCATTTCGTACCCACTATAAAGACTAAAGCACACAAATACATGTACAAGGACAAAACAGTGAAATGGAATTTTAAAAAATCTACAGTACTGCCAGAAATCAGCACATATTGATAATAATCCTTTTTGTAAACACAGGAACATGTCAGAGACAAAAGTCCTTTAAGTCTGATCGAATCTGCCAAAAATGCTGTGATGCTGGTTAAAAATGTCTAATTTGCAAATCCGCCTTTCTTATTTTATGCTTCACGTAGCGTACAAACGAGTAACAGAATCGGGAGTGTGCATAAGATCTCTGTGCAAGATTGATCAGAACTCCCAGGAGTCCATCCACTTGAGGCCGGCCATGGTGCTGCCTTGCTCGTGTGCCAGGGGGCCTGTCATGCCATAGGAGAGTGGATGGAACAGATAGAAACTGAAAGAGAGAAGAAATATGGCAGCGACATTTGGGTTTGTTGGAAGTCTACAGATGTTTGAAAGAATAATCAGAGGACTACGTATTGCCTGTGTAAGATAAAAAAAAAATGTTTTTCACCAGTCAGAGACCATATTAAAATCTCCATCAATTTGATGGAAAAGACACACATTTAGAAGTACTGCTCACTGACCTTGTGAATGACTTTTACCCCTTAGGGGGAAAAGCCAAAATAAATAAATCAGAGTAATACTTTCTTAACTTCACCAACGTACCTGTAAAAAACACTAAAGAGAAGGACAGTCTGCCCAAACCTCTGCAGCCAGTCACAATAAGGTGGTTGGAGAACCGCATCTGAGCTTTTCAGTAAAATGTCTAAAGTAATTCCTGTGAAGAGAGAAACAAAGTAAATCCCCCACCATAAGTAGGCTTCTCTGACCCACCTTCATTGGCAGATGTTTTTGAACAGTCACAAAAATCCGAGAAAACATCCCCCCACCCTCCAAAAACAATCCCTCAAATGCTACCTGATAACATGCTGTTGAAGAGCATCGCAGGAAAATAGTGGTGGTAGTAAAGCACCCGGCCCATGGCGTAGAAGGGTGCGTAATGCAGCGCCCATCCCAGAAGCAGCAGTCCTCCTCCTCCTCTCAGCACAGCAGAACGCCCTGAGACCAAAACGCTATTTAACACGGTCCATGAAGTCAGTGCAGTAGAATGACAGAGTGTAAATAACAACACCTATTATGTTTGCACCCAGCGAGAGCCCTCTCTGCAGCGCTACAGATGTCACCACCACCATGACAATGTACAGCCCCAAACTGGCCAAATTCAGCCACCAAACCACCTGAAGAAGGAAAAAAAATAACTGTAGAACTTCAACTTTTAGAAGAGTGTGTGTTTTTCATTTAAGATGAACAATATTGGTCACAATATACTTACGGGGTTCCCCAGTAGGTAAACACGATAATCTGAATTGTTAACTCCAGAAAACCTCAATCCCTGAAAAATAAACATCTTTAGCTAAAAGAATAGGGCTCCGGTTAAGTTAAATTGTATAGTGCAGATTATAGGTACTTGATAATTGATGGGCCAATGCCAGGGTTTAGAGGTCATCTCATTGTCTTTGGGTTTCAGACCACTGTTGCCCTACAAAGATGCACCATTGGTCAACAAATGATTCCTGGTAATGATTTTTTTGTCACAGTGCAACTTGCTTCTTTTCTTTCTTACTCTGATCATGACGATATGAGACTCCAGCAGGATCTCCAGAAAATTGGGCTTCAGTATAGACAAACTAATGTTGGGCACTACCAGAAAACACACACACACACACACAAGTGTTGAACGTCCTGAAGTAGCAACAATCACAGAAGTGCAGAGGTGTTCCTTGTACGTTTCGGATTGATATGGTCCTCGATGTTCCACTGAGAGTTTGGAGTCTCCTTCAAATAGGGACTACAGGTCACCTCCCCCTGTTCCCAGCCCCTGTAAAGAATCCCATTTTGACCTTTGACCTTGCGTCTTGCACCAATCAACAATTCACAGCGACAGGAAGTGAATTTACCACTTGGGCAGAGTCTTGCCAGAGGAGTAAAGCACACAGCCGGATGCTCGGTGAATGAAGCGAACTTTGCTGCGCAACACTTTCACCAGATCACCCTTCTGACCTCCGGATAACTCCACTTTCCATAGGTCATTGGCGTCGCCTGAGCCATTCTAGGAACCGAGCAAAGGTGGAGATATGACGTGGCATCAAGATGAGATAGAGGAGTAAAGCAGAATGCCACGTCGTGGGTGTACTTACGGTGCCGTAGCCGGTAACCTGGAAGTGCCTCTTGGTGACTGGGGCCTCGTGCAGGTGACTGTGAAGGTTGCGTGTTGTTCTGGAAAGGACCGTGATAAATAGCTTTATCTAAAGCTCACGTGATTCAGGCTGGAATGAAAGAAAACGCTGCTGCTCTTAAGAATCATTACTCTTTGTGTTCCAGGCGAATGATGTCGCCATGGCGAACCAGCTCAGGTGACTCAGATGGATCTTAAAAGAAATAGATTTGCCCATGTGAGACTTGGAATTTTAACCAATGCTGTTTTTTCTTCTCACCAAATTTCACCAGTCTACTTACATTCATCATTCTGTTGTCTCTGAACAATCCACAAGTTGTTGTAGTCCTTATGATGATAAGCCGTCACCTGAAATCACAAAAATGGTACATTCCAAACATAGAAGATTCTCCTTCTACCGGGGTTTCTTGGTTGTGATTCGACCTGCTGTTGCTTTGCCCCAACTCCCTCTGGATAAAGGTGCCAATGAGAGTGCAAATATCCACCAGCAATACGGAGGTTCTTCACTGTAATGGTGGACCCGTATGCCAGGACTGCGTCAGGACAACAGAACTGACGTCATTATCAAACACTAGAAAAGCTACATCAAATACATGAACAATCTTTCAGAAACATGATGTTTGGGACTCACACTCAGGCATAGACGCATTGTGTAGATTGTTCCCAATGAGGCGTGACTGAAAAGCGGAACTGAAGAAACCATCTCCTGGTCCACTGATGAGAGAAAACCCATCACAATTTGTCAATTTGTGTTATTTCGTGAAATTGAGAAAGGTTGCACTGGAGACTCACCTTTTATTTAACACAAGAAAATGGACTGCAAATATTGCGACATAGAGGAGGAGTGGAAGCACGATGAGTCCAACCACCCGAGCCAGGAAGTGCTTAGTGACTTCCATCTGGAGACATGAAATGCAGTCAAAACAAAAGTATAAAAAGAGTAACATCAAAACAATCTTAGGATTTACCAGTGAGAGGCTAAGGTCGCCCAAAAGTCTCCAAAGGTCTGAGAGCGTGTTCAGTCCCACCAGCAGGATGACAAACAGACCCACAAACTTCACCCCTAGTGCCCCAGCAAGGCTTACACCTGTCAGTACCAGCCACAACCACCAGGGGACAGAAAAAGGCCTGAAAACAACATCAAGAATGAAAGAAAAATGACATTAGGTCTTAACTTTTAAAACCAACCGTGAACAAATTTAGAACAAGTTAAAAAGCTTCTAGAAGTTTAAAGAAAGTGCTTTACTAAGAACGAAATAATGTGTGACTCAGTTACCTGTGTCTTTGCCTGTTAAACTTGACCATGCTCAGCACGGCTGCCATGATGAAGAACATGAGTATCGGATCCAGCAGGATATACTGAGAAATGGTGATACATCCAGTATCTTTCGGAAGGATTAAGCACAACACAAACAGCTATTACAACAGGTTTAACGCATGCTTTCGATCTGCTGAACAGTTTTAATTTTTTCGTGCTAATACTTACCAAAGATGAGCAGCGAGGCGGTGATGAGGGCAGCAGAGCGAGACTGAGATAAATCAAGCACTATGAGGTAGGCAAAGATTGGGAGAAAAGAGCCCAGTCCTGCACAAAACTGGCAGAAAAGAGGCAACATTGAGTGACACCAGCGCTTTCGCAAGAATATATTAAACAGTATTATCAGGCAGTTCGAGGACGGATTTCTTTTTAATGTGAATAGCGACATACTCCTCTCATCCCCCAGTAGTTGTGGTGTTCATATTTATCTCCCGGCTTTAGGAAAGGAAAGGTGCCGTTGTAACCAGTCATGTGACCAGCAAGACCAATCAGCATCTGCAACACATTCAGGGAAGGCGATCAATATTCATACTCATCAATGCACTAAAGAAACCCCACAGCAATGATCATATTTTCTGACTTCTCACTTTTCCAAGTGGAGGATGCACATCAAAAAAGAAGGTCCTGTTGATGTAGTAGCTTCCCATCTTTCCAAAGTGTGTCTCATCCCAACTGGAACACCAAATATGAGTTAGAGAACATCATGGTCACAGCTGGTGAAGGATAATAATCCTGGCTGATTGGGATTGTGTGTGCGCAGCTGTAAAATGTACACTGTGTAAAAACAGATTTGACTCACCACACATGTGGAGGCTGTGTGATCTTATAGAAGCGCGTAGACAAAGACAACCCCATCACCAACATCTGCAGCACAACTTCTGAAGGTCCATCAGAGGCTTCCCCTTTCGAAAACTGTTGAGCAGATGTCCCATTTGAGGACGGAGTGTCATCATTTGACAAATGCCGAGTGATTTTATCTTTGGAGGTGGGAACTCTTTTCCTGTTTCTTATTGTTGAGTTGTCTCCTGTTTTACTCCATTGTTGGGTGCTTTCCTCTTTTGCCATGAGGGATTTAACTCTAATGTTGCAAAACCTCCTGGTCATGCAATATTATTTAACAGTAATTATTATTTTGGCGAGGTTTGTATCCCACTGTTCTAAGACAACGACTTTAATGTTGACAGTAAAGTTAAGTCAAATTGCTGCACAACGCGTGATTTCTTCATGCTATATCAAAATATTACACAAACCCGACCATCACAGCGACCAGGACGAATACGTGCTGTACCCTTACAGCGAACATGTTTGACCTAGCCTCCTGACCTAATTTAAAATCTCGTATCTACTTAAAGTGTAATCCATGGTTAGCAGTTTATTTCACCTCAAATAACAGTTAAACATGAAAAGAATTCCCCCAACAGCACGACAGCACCACACATTGTCGGTCGCGATGATATACGTATTAAGTGAAAGGGTTTCTGGGAGACGTAGTATGTTGTAGTTCCTTACTGTTAATATGCCGCTGTCAAAAACTCATTTCCCAGAATCCTTTGGGGTGTCAACGAATTTGATCAGACGAAGTGTTACGCAATATGACCACAAGAGAGAGCTATAACATTGTCTTTCTTTCTTTCAGTTGCGTTTCCTTTTCCAAGCAAATATAACTAACATAATTTTTAATAAATTAAAGTAGAATTCTTGTATTGCTATTTTAAAGATTGTGCACATGTAATCAAGGTAAAGCCTTCATTTTGTTCTTCACTTTAAGTCCAACTAAAATGTTTAGCAATCTGTAATGCTGTAAGACAACTTGTAATTTGTTATAAAAGGTAAATGTGCAAGTGTTGAGTGGCATTTTGTAAAGGAACTTAGACAACATTTTTTATCTGTTTTATTAGATGACTGATGACGATTGCAGTCAAGAGGTAAACAAAACAAATGAGCATGATATTTCAGTTAACCACAGCTTTACAAGACATTTATATCAACTTATTTGTGGCTGTGCAAGCCCATAAACATTCCCACTTTGACCCAAGTTTGACTTGTGCAGTGCCAGTGGAAACATTTGCACAAACAGAGAGTTATTGGCTGTGAAAGCTTGTTAAGTGTATAAGTCATCAGCTTTAGACATCCTAATGAATGAAAATTAGACTAAACAGAGGTTTGGTCCATTTGACAGACAACAGACCTGGATATAAAAAGTAAATGGTATGTTTGCATCTCTTGTATGATTTAAACCAAACGTAAAGGCTTACACTTACACACAAAACCAAAACATTAATCACATATGGATCAAACAAGGACTAAAAGAACTGTTTAGCCGCTAACATGTGATGCACAGACGCTAGTGCTTCCATTTCAAAACTATTGTCTTTAGGCGGGATATGGAGACAAAATATCTGTGGTTAGAACAGTGCTGCCACACAAAAAATCATTGTCTGCTCCACAGGGCAGGTTATACACACACAGTCTCTCTGGTACAGTGTCAGTCATTCTCCTCGTACTTTATAAGATATGCTTATAAAAACATTTTTACAGACATTTAGAAATCTACAAAGCTATAATGTCAGATATTTTCTTACATTTTATGCTTTATGTCAAACAAATTATTGGTTGTGCTATGATGCAAAAAGAGAATATATAACAAAAATAATACACAATGCTAGATCTGTACAAAATATACCAAACCTCTTGCAATAAGCCTTTGTCTTTACAGAGATGTACACATGGGAACAACCAGATTGGACATCTGGGATCTAATTGCGTTAAAATCTAATTTTACTGTCGCGACACTGATATATAAAAGCAATCTGCAAATTATTTCAACAAATTAACCTTCCTAAACCAATCAAAGACTGATTTTATTGCAGAATATAACAGGAAAACACAACTCAATACTGGTTTCAGAAGAAAAGGTCAGCACATTTTTCGGTTCCATCACTCATATCATGCTTGTCAGAATGGTGTCAAACACAGGAATTACACACTTCCCCCTGCAACGTCACATAGATCATCATATACATCTACACACTTCTTATTTCAACAAACAGTAACTAATGGCTGTGATGACCTCAAGGTCCAGGTTTTCTTCGGTTTGTGGGTAAAAAAGGTTGTTCTTCAAATTTGAAAAAAATAAAAAATCCCCCAACGACGACTGAGTGAGATCATGAATGAGAGGGTCTGACAGTGATTTTTGAGGAAATAAATTCTTTTAGAACAGACGCGTATTATCCCCTCTGGTAAGGAAAGAGATAACAGTTCTACCCTCTGAAATCGGTGGCATTTCTATTTCTTAAATTTTATTTCACGTAAATGAAATAAATAACACACAAAAAGTGAGGTGGAGAATATAACTGCATATTAAATTTGCCTGGGTTGGATAAAAACAGATGAGTCCGCAAAATCCCTTTAAGGCAAATGGATGTCTGGTTAACTCTTAATCCCATGTAATACATTCACTGTGCAGTTCCTTGTCCTCTTCTGTGTATGTGTGTGTGTGTGCCTGTGTGTGTGTGCGTGCGTGTGTGTGTGTGTGAAAGTGAGTTTGGACGTCTCAGCGTTACTGTTGGAGGTTTAGTGCCAACCCCTGGCTCAGGGGGCAAAGGTGAGTTAGAGGAAGTGGGAGGAGCCCAGAGGTCTCTCAGTTTCCCGTTGCCCCGGGCGTCAACGCCGGGATGGCCGGGATGCAACTGTGAGGTTTGGCAGAAGCCACGAAGCCCGTGAAGCACGTGCACTTGTAGGACCCCTCCGTGTTGGTGCACTGGCCGTTCTGACACAACGGGACCTTGTCGCTGATGTCGTCACACTCGTTTATGTCTGAAGGGCAAAGAAGAAAAGAGGAGCGCGTGAGCCTCGTGTGCCAAAGAGTTCGG
Organism: Takifugu rubripes; assembly: GCF_901000725.2. Lineage (NCBI taxonomy): Eukaryota > Metazoa > Chordata > Actinopteri > Tetraodontiformes > Tetraodontidae > Takifugu > Takifugu rubripes. The sequence continues at coordinate 9,921,620 of NC_042286.1, read as the reverse complement.
TAACAACAGCAGGTGTAACGTGTTAAGGATCTCAACAAGTGAACAAACTGTGCCCCTAACTGGGGGCTGCTGAAGTGGGACTGTTCAACACATTACGCAATCTTGTAATCAAAATAAGTTCCTCTTTCACAAGATATTCAATCAACACCCGATCTGTTGCTCAATATCCCATCTTGTGTATCTTAAATCAAGCATGCCGTCATGTTGCGTGTCAGCTGGGTAGGATGTGAACCCCAACTGCTCGTGATGACGGAGGGATATTAACAGTGAATCGGACCGTGCTTCCTCCTGGCCTTGGTGGGGCGTTTCTGACCGATCAGAGGTCCAATTTCATGGTTGTCAATCTGAAATGACCCTCCTGCGCATGGGAGTATTAGAATGGGCCGACTATTTAAAGGGAATTACGGCATTAAGGAGCAACAAAGCAGGAAACCAACCCATAAAATAAATTCTTTTTCTGATGTAATATGCTGTGGGGAAGATTTACAGCTTTCTTATTCTTGCCAGCCAAGAGTTCTTCAGGAGTTTACAAAAGGCATTCGCTTCCCATGAACTTCATCTAAATGCATGGTCGTTAAATTCAGAGCTTAAAGACTGGTTATATTCACAGCGTTATGTCACTGAAATTGATCTGATCTGGCTCCACCAGGCTTAAATTAAATACGCTGATTTATTCCCTGCTGATTTCAGAGCACGTCTAAATATCTTTGGGCTCGTTGCTCACTGTCAGATGCGTGCGTTGCTTCTGATTGTGCTTTAATTCAACACTCTGAAGTGGAACGCTTCCACGCGGACCGATCGCTGCGTGTGGCCCATCTAAACGCCCACCTACACACGCCATCTTCTTTAGGTCGAACTCGTAACCGTCGAAGCAGTCGCAGGTGTAACCTTCCCGCACACGGACGCAGCGGCCGTTCTCGCAGCCATTCAGGATGCCGCATTCCTCAGCTCGGAGCCCCTCGAAGCTGTCATAGCGCCCTAAAAGGAAACAATTTCCATAACAAGTGTCAAAATGTGTAATGTGCAGCATACAGAACGGTGAAAAAACCACAAATAAACTTTTCAAATTTCATCTTTGGTGATTTCTTTTCAGCTCATTAACACTGTCAGGAACTGGATTTCTGAGACATGTAAACCCACCAGCATAAGGATCCACGCGGTGCGGCGATTGTTCCCGTGGTCGCACGACGGGGACGCGGGCAGGTGGCTGCGGGACACTGTAGTCGTTGTCAGTGAAGAGAGGAACGCTCTCAGGGATGTCATAAGTTCCTGCGGGGTTGCCGTAGTTGTCAAAGTACGGGGGGATGAAGGTGTCCCCGTGGTCCTCTGCTCCCTCCAGAGTGTACTCATACCCTGGCTGCTCACGCAGACTCTCCGCCCCCCTGCTCCACGGCAGGTTGCACATTATTGCAAAGTCCTCTGAACACACAGGTTGACAGCGATGAATGATACGTTTCTTCCAGGAAAGATACGTTTTAAAATATAAGACAGCCTCTCAGTGTCTGCCTTCTTACTGGAGTCTCTCCCGGGACAGAGCGCACACTGTCCGCTCCAGGCCACGCCGTGCAGGCAGCAGCATTCCGTGTACGTGGTTCTTTCCTCCTGGTAGGGATTCGAGCACATGTTGTCCTCCTCCAGGCGCTTCCAGCAAATATCCACGTGCACGTTCTGGTCAGGCTCTGAGGAACACAGGAGACCAACGTCCGATTGCAAACGTGTGTCATTTACAGTATTTGTTGTGGTTTGTTCGACTCGTGCACCTTCAGTCGTGTTGAGGCTGACGCAGCGGCGGCGGGTGCTGTCCAGGACCAACGGAGGGCTGCAGAAGCAGTTGAAGGACCCCGCCGTGTTCATGCACACTCCATTCTCACAGGCATTATCAAAGGCGCACTCATCATAATCTGAAACCCAAACCCAGCGTCATCAGAAAGTCTGTTCAAAGAGGCAACGCTCTGCATTTTAACCTCTGATTAACTTTTCATCCACCGCGTCGCCCCGGACGCTGACGAGCGACGGGGCCTGGAAAATTCGAGATTCATCAGCGCAGCCAAGACACTTACACCGGGCCTGTTACACACCGGAGCAGAACGCCAGCAGTCCAAGTCATGACTGCGGTATTTGTTTTGGCGTTGAGATCATTCTGATTAGCTGTTCGGCTTTAGCGAATCAGAGCGTGAGGGGAGAAACAGAACTACACGATGACCGTGATAGGGTCACCGGGTGGGTCTGGTTGTAGCTAATGTTAGCATAAATGGAATGGCTGTGTGTCGTTGGCACTTACCCACACACTCCAGCCGGATGTTTTCATAGTAGAAGCCACTGCGGCAGTAGCAGGTGTAGGTGGAGAAGAGGTTTGAACACTGTCCGTTCTTGCATATTTCCGACCCAAACATCTCGCACTCATTTGCATCTGAAGTAGGAGAGAGTTTAGAGTCACTGAAGACGAATGCCAGTAAAATCAACAACCATGGCGAGCGTACCTATGAAAGCCCGTTGGTTTTCCACAGAGGGCACCAGTGGCAACAGTCCACTCCCGTGAGGGCACAGTTTGTTAAAATCATCTGGAAAAAACCAAAACCCAAAGGCAACAGTAAGATATCTGAGTCTGCTTTATTCTGATGGACAAGTTAGGCCTTCATACCTCGTCCCTGGACGGGACAAGCGTGGATCTCACAGTTGTCCCCCCAGCCTGCCCCCACCGTGCAGCAGCACTCCTGCTTGGTGGTGTTCCGGGACAGGACGTTATCGCAGAAGTTTGCATCGTTTAAGTTGTAGTAGCACTCTTTCCTCTCCTCTGGTAAGGGACTAGATGGGGGCTCTGTTAATAAAAGAAACCTTTACTTCAGCAGGGACATTAACGCTGCAATGCTGCGCCTCATCCCTGCAGGTGGTGCAGCGCCATTGGCCGCCTCTGCTGAGCCTGCTCATTCGTCCGAAGGCATGAGTTCAGGCATTTCACCGTTAATCTGCTGGCTTAACCAAATGGAAACACTGGCATGTGAGTCAACACACCATTCACTCTCACATGATTGATTAACACACGTCAAAAGCAAACAGTGGAATGTGGCAAAAAGGTACACAAAGGCATAGCTGGGGTTTAGTGCCCAGGCAGGAGAAAAAACATCCCGTGCTGAGGGCGTTCCGCTTAATAGTGTAAATACGGACAATTCCAGCACACATGCGCCTCTCTGGCTCGGACACGTGATGGTATTTCTCTAAGTCAAAAGGTCAGTTTGGTTAATGCTAAAGTTACAGTATGCATACATCTGCGCTGAGGATGCTAATAGCCAAAAGCTGCGCCATCTCCCTGTTTGTCTTGGTGAGGAAATGGCCCTCAGGGTATATACTTGGCTAGAGTGGAGGATTTACTTAATCAGTCATTCTTGGATTAGGCTAATACAAATTTTCATAGGCGGCCCATCCAAGCGTAACCCCAGCCTATGTAACAAATGGAAACAGCCAGGTGGAATGATTCTCTGCTAGACGTGGAGTTAAATCACCTCTACCTCCTCACCCTTGTTGTTTGGATAATGATAGCCGCCTCATTAAATTCGGGAAAACTCTGTCTCCCAATGATGGGATGGAGAATTAGGTCCTGTAAGTCAGTGTGAGTGCAAGTCCAGCTCTCTTACCCGGGGAGAGGCACTGGCTGGTGCTGGGATCAAATTCCTCATTGTCGTTGGTGCAGATGCACAGGAAGCTGCCATCGAAATTCTCACACAGGGCCTCCCCGCACAGCGCCATGCTCATCTCACACTCGTTCACGTCTGAGACAGACAGGAGAGGAGGGCGTGAGGGCAGCAAGGACCAGGCACGTACGCAGCAGCAAGGTCATCGCAGGGACACAAGGCAGCCATTATCATCTCAGAAAACTTCTCAGAATTTTTCGAGGCCTATTTGTCGCCTATAGGTCGATCAGGTTTTGCTGACAGTCCAGTTTTATATTCAAGCTCTGTTTTCAGAGTTAATTCTGCATCAACTAAGTGAAAACTCTACCATTAATAACCATGTCAATGGTTCTTCTTTAATCCACTGCAAGTGTGATCACACTCTTCCTAACAAAGCCCATTTTTTTAAATAAGAATAGTCGAGAATACTCATTTATTTAGGCAGAGTTACAGACCGACACATCTGCTGCTGTCGTCTGGTGGATTGGTGTAGCCTCGGTCGCACTGGCAGCGGAAGGAGCCGTCTGTGTTCTCGCAGAAGCCGTGGTCGCCACATATGGTCTCATTGGCACACTCGTCGATATCTGAGAGAGCAGTAAGAGAGAGAGAGGACATCAGAGCTTACACACCTACAGCAGGAAACGCCAGACGATGGCCGCCATCGGGACGGCCTCTGTCAGAGAGAGCGCCCAGTGGAAGCAGTTGATCCAAAGCTTGTCAAACGCTGCGCATTTGCCCTCTGCTGTACATCAACAGCAACGTTTGAAAGCAGCTCGGATCTGGAAAATTGCATGTTAATGTTCTCTGGTTGTGTCACTAGAGCACGGAGTGACACTCCGGTCACTGGGATCCTGGCAACATGCACAGGATGGAGGAGTTGACAGTGTGCAGCTGAGCGTCCGCATTCCCCCAGACGCTTTACAGGCGGTTAGAGAAAGATGGCAGAGAGTCCAGTTGGCACAAAGTCATTTTTTGACAGCCTTTTCACTGCGACTGTTTTCCATTATAATTCATGTTTAACCCATTTAATTTGCTTGGCGTGAGACGCAGCTTTCAAACGCTGGAATCCGTGCCGGAGTGCCGGACATGGCTTTAGGCACAAAATGGTAGTTACGGGGAGTCATTCTGGCAGGTGACAGAGTATAGATGTTCAGCGTTTGCCTGGCACAAAGTTATAAAAACAGAAAATCCCTGATTTAAAAAGTTACTGAGATTTATGAACCCTTAAAAAAAAGCAAGGCAAGCAATTATTTGCAAAATAGCTGCAGTTCAGTGGTTTTATGAAGTGTTTTTGAGCCATGAGCAATATCCTGTTTTACACAGTAAAGCTCGCCTTTCAAGGATGCCCCTGTGGCTATTTTTGAAGCATTTAAAGCATTTTTAGGTTAACGCCGAGAAACAAACATACCTCTATTGTCTGTATGTCAGAAAGTAATAACAAATCCCATTTTTAGGGGATTTTTCCATGTCTGAGACGCACTGTTGTTGATGTTTTCCTGCCCTCACTGATGGCTAAATGTGGCTGCAACTGTTCAAACAACAATCAGAGCTTTTATGGCGACCCTTTTTCGTTTGCTACCGGACACTGTTGACCCGAACACAGACACTCGGATCTCCTCATTCGGAGTGTTTACTTGTTCCAAACAGGACAGAGCGCCGAGCCCACTCGTCCATTCCAGCAAAATTTGTTCAGCAACTCATGCTTGAAAACCACAGATTGTTCTTCTTATTTTGGAACTAAAACAACAGTTGAGGCTCGGTCAGAGATAAAATTGAATCAGCGAGTCATAAAGCGGAACCCGTTACCGCAAACAGGTTTTTTCATTTGGTCAAAACAGCACCGAAGAAAACAGAGAGCGTCATGTCTGGTTCATCATAAGCAAGACTGGAATATTTGTTGACCTAAGCGGTTCAAAACAATTGTTCTCCGCTATTTCCATGACTCACGACAGGAAATCTGGTTAAAAAACAAAAAAAAAAATCACAATTAAGTCACATTAAAATAATTCATGTTAGGTTTTTCATCAGGATTGCAGTATTAAATGGGATAAACAAGATCCCTCTAAATTTTAAATCGACCAGATTTATGGAGTGAAAGCCAGTTTTATTTCGCCTCTGAGAAATCCTAAATGCCAGACAGAAGACATGTGATGCGCAATGAGCGCTTGGCCGGGCTCCAGACAGACGCTTTCTCAGGCTGCGCTTCCTGGGGGACAGGTCTTCTGTCAGTGGTATGGCTCGGTCGCCCCGGGCGTCAGACGCAACTGTTTTTTGTTTTGTTTTTTGTCCTCACATTTGCAAAACTGAAACAGGAAGTGCTGAATCTCAGAGGATCAAATAGCTGCAGGATGACAGAGGTTGAACGGACAGACGAAATGCAGCACGGAAACCCGGAAACATGTTGGATTCGCATTTCACAACTGAGGACTGAGATTCCTGTTCTGGTTTGCAGTTGAATTAAGTGCTTATGATTTTTTGCACGCATGCAAGTAGTCATATTCTGACGCGAGTATTCCCGCAGCTCAATCAAGGGGATCCTTGAGTCATGCTAAAACTGAGTGTTCGTCGGTATCTGAGGAAAGTGTGAAGAGTTTGAGCGGAGTTTGGAATATCAAACATGACAGCAGTTGCATGCTGGGAGGTCCAAGAGAAAGGCGCTGAAAGCTCACTCCAAATACGTGAAACCATCAACGTCTGCAGGCGGCAACCTATTCGCGTGTAGCCAGAACCAGAGTCTGTTGCAAACCACATGTTGAGATTAGTGCACTCGACAAGTGCGTGAGACCAACACTAAGCTGACTGCCTCTGTTTCAGTCACAGCAGGTCACACTTTCATCCATAATACAGAATGAGATAACACAACCGCGAACAGATCGCTGAGCGGCCACGCCTGAGCTAGTCTTTCCATGTAACAATCAGCTCAGGAAACACGCAGGGCTGTAAAGTACATGAAGGAATGAAAGGAATTAGCCAAGGGGATGAGAAGCTGACCGCAGATGGATGAAAAGACACCACGCGGCCAAAGTGGCTACAGATACAAACGGTCCGCCACAGCAGGTCCTGATTCTTGGATCAGGTGCCTGGGCGATTAAGGGTTTCCTATGAATAATTATGGGTTTCTGTACATGTGCTAATCCCAAGCACATGGTAGAAGGCAGTATAGGAATCACTTAGTGTCAGCTTACCCTCCACAGCACACACTGCTTTAATATTCTCCACACCAAATATGCTTCCCTCTTAATATGTACCACATGAAGAGGTTTTTCATTACATGATATGGGTTAATTACGGTGCCGGATAAGTATTGTGTGTGTAGTACACTGGAAAAGCCTCATTGCATTTGCACTGCAGCATAACTAGTCAAGAACATGGAGAAATCTTTAGATTTCTATTTTCAAAGCATTAGAAGACTGATGAGACTGTGACCACAGACATTCTTATTATGGGAGGGTTATGTTGAATTAGATACATAAAAAAGAAACCAAACAATGAGCTGAAAATATCAATGTTGCATCCCGCAAGTAGTACAGCAAAGTCACCGCTGACGTAAGGGCTCGGAAAAACCCCGTTTTCGCTTTAGTGGTGGTCTCTAAATCAAAACGAGTCCACCGAGCTGAGCCAAACACAACCGCTGTCCCTCTCAAAGGCCACTGAGCAAAAATAAAGCAAAGGCCTCTCAGAAAAGGCAAATTACAGTGTCTGGCCTTTACTTGAATAGTTGTTGATTATTTTACAGGCAGACAGAAACTGCCCTGGAATACGAGCTAGCTCCCAGGACTTTTATTGGGGTGGCGGCTGCTCCTCCCACGACTCGCTGCTGAGGTGAAACAAGTGTAGGGCTTCTGAGAGCGTTTGAACCCCAGGCCTGTGAGTCAGTGTCGAGGTGCACAAATGCTTGTTGCGGGGTGTCGAGAAAAAAAAAAAAGAAAGGAAGAGCTGGCGTCACCGCTTAGCAACTCACGGTAGATGGTCAGATGTGGTCATAACTGGGCTCCCAGTCAGACATGTTGCACGAGCGGTTCAGCCAAATGTGAAATCCTCAGCCAGCATCTTCTCACTCAAATGCTGGGGAAAGGCAGGTGAGTTTTCGCTAATCTGCAAACTATTTCTGAAGAATCAAAGCGCAGACGGTTTTCAGAGTTTCCACATGCTAATGAGAGCCATGGTTCCCAATGCTCCGCACGCGAGCGAGACAGGGGGCGCTCACACTTGTCAATAAATTGGACTTTGAGGGTCAAATGTGTGTGAGAGCAGTACGACTCCTCCAAAACCCAAAATACGCAGTCAGTTGGAGGGTTCCTTTCGATACTCAAAGCTGGAGTTTGGCTTTAAAGTAGAACAAATAATATTTGGAATAGTGACCTGTCTCCGTTTGAAAGGCTGCCTTAAGCCTGCCGTGAACATTCGGTTTTTCATTGTTTCTCTATAACTCCATGATGCATCATTGTCTGTTGCTTTGACTTTTGACCAATAACAGAGTGGAATATTAGACAGGGGGTGCTCAAGAGGTACAGGAGCTGCTGGAGCTGTCAAGACAAGAAACATGTAATATTGTTCCCCCCCAACATACTTAATATTGCTGGAGCCATATTTAAACACAGCCTAACGCATGGCAATGTGTTGGATTGTCAAGGTGAGCAGCTGGTTTCAATCTTCCCTTATCACACTGCGGGCCGCCGCACGCTTATTCCAGGGCCAGACAGACAACATCATAAAGAGCAGTGAGGAGGTGGCCCCATGTAGCCAAGACCGGGGCTGATGGAGGGGGCGGAGGTCTGATCTGTCAGCGATCAGAACTGCGGCAGCATATTCTCCCTTAATCTCCATCTGCTGGTAGTCCAATAAAAACTGGAGGTCATGAGAATGTGAAGCTGTGTCGCTATCTGCATCTGTGTGCTGGTTACAGTCTCTGCCTCTCTAACACAATCACACTCACACACGAGGATGAAAAAAAAAAACAGTTAACCACATGTGCGCACAAACACACACACAAACACACGCACACACACACACACACACACACACACACACACACACACACACACACACACACACACACACAGAATCACCCACAAACACCCGCAGCTTGTACGCACAGTCCAAGACATCATTCCATTCTGATGCTCTCAGACTGCGTCTCCCTGCTTTGCCTGTCACTCTCCAGTGACGATTTGGACTGTTTCTCTTATAGGAAAAAAAAAGAATTGGCCCTTTTTTTGCATTTAATATTCTACACAAACCAGATTTGTTGTTTTATGGTGCTGTGAGAGCAACACACAGTCGAAAAAAGTAATAAACCAAAACTGATGCAACACTGGTATCTCATGCCTCAGGTATCCCAGGCATGTAATGCTGTATAGATCATAAAGAAGATTCTGTTTCTGTTGGACGACTTTGGGCCCAGATGCACCATAAGCACAACCTGAGGCTGTCAGCACAGGTGATTGGACCTCTCAAAGGGAAGAGAAAACCAGATAAACAGCAGTTCTCTGGGTCCACCCTGCTATTGGGTTAGTCTTCCAGGAGGCCACTCTCATCAGGCGGCCTCACACAGCAACAATTGACCTGAATTTCAAGGGTTCTCCTGTCTCGGTCCCTCACGTGGAAAGACCCTGACATCATCGTCGATGACTCTGCGTGCCAGACAGGTGTCGTTATGTGTGCACTGAGGGAGAGTCCTGTAGAATACATACTGCAGAATGAAGGAATTGTTGCCAGCCAGTGCACTTTTCCAGAAAAAAAACATAATTTTAACCAGAATCCACATGCTAGATAAATTGAATTACAGTCCGTGCACACTACAAAAATAATCCATAAAATGCATATGTCTATTCTTTCAGCCTAAAGACAGTTACTCCCAAACTCTGCCTGTTTCTTCTTAATATAATTGACTCTAACTACGCGTGGTTTAACCACTCACCGCAGTCTGCGTTGTCCTCTCCCTCGAGGCCAGGCTGGCAGCCCACGAAGCAGTGATAGGAGCCGATGGTGTTCTCGCAGCGCCAGGTGCCACACACCAAACTACCAAACTCTTTGCACTCGTTCTGGTCTATATGGACATCAACAAAGAGACACGCAGATGTTGTCAGTAAGACGAGTAGAGGTGCAAAGGCGCACTGACACACACACTTGTAGTCCCTCAAGCTCTCCTCTGTTTCCAGTGTAATGGCGATACAGCAGGAGGCAGCCAGGAGGCCTGCGGTGTAGCTGTCCTAAGTAAAATGCAGCAGGCAGCAGGAAGAGCCAAGAACAATATTATAAGAGCAACTAAAGAACTTGTGAAGGAGCTGAAGGGAGACGTACCACAAGGGAGAAACACCTTTTACTCACAATGGGATCATTCATAATTCCCCCAAGGGGAAAGGGGTTTAGAGCTTCAGCCTTGTAATTTAGGTACCCTTAGTGCTGGGACTATGGAAGAGAGGTCCTAAGCCAAGCCTGAAACCCTTTAGTAAATCTGCCATCGCCAACAGTGCTACACTGACGCCAAACTGCCAATGCTGACATGTTGGTTTGCTCAGCAGTAGGACCCTCACCTCAGGGTTGGTGGGGTCTGTTGTTTCTGACGTATATGAGGAGACATCACAGTTTGGTCTTACCTTCACAGTCTGCTGCTTCATCGTTGTATTTGAAGCCGGCTTCACACAAGCACAGGAAGGAGCCGTCGGTGTTGAGACACTGTCCCCGGAGGCACACGTTGTCTTGACCGCACTCGTCCACATCTGAGACCCCCAAAAAGGGGAGACAAAATCAAGAGACATTAAGGAAAGGGTGGGCTCAGATTTCTTCCATATTACAAGATAACTAAGTATCTGCTTTTAGGCTCTGCCTTTATTAAATCAAGAGCTTCCTCCTTTGCATAATTGTGTCTTAAAAGATTGTGCAATCAAGCGCCTGTCTGCACGCAAGACACATTGGCCATTTGCAGCACTTACCAAGATACTGGCAAACAGGAAATAAATGAGAACAAAAACATTTACCTCAGCTTTCCAGGCTGAGAACATTTCCTCCCAACTCGTAAAAAATTAAATAAAAAAACAGACGCGACATACGTGATTAGCTGGGGATTGTTGGATAATTGCAGCATTTACAACATCCCTTGTAAGGTGCTTGGGGTAAAAAGGTATGTGGGGAGTCATTGGGGGTGGGAGAAACCCCGCTTTCCTTGATCAAATTCTGATAATCAGCCGAATGTTCCAGAAACAACACGATAAACAGCCATTTTAGGGCACAAACAGCAATACCTCAGACCTAAAGTAAACACATAAATACTGGAAAGCTTTGGAGTTGATTCCGGGACTTCAAAGTCTTCTGTGGCACAAGCTCTGCACTTGGAATTGCATTAAAAAGTGTTTCTGCAGTAAATCCTTTATTATGCTTGATCTGTTTTTGCTGAGAGATCGTCCCGGTCAAGGCCAGGCATCATTTTGGCGTCAGCGTGTTTCAGTCCGGGCAAACCCACAAACATTCATCCTCCCTTTACCTCACCCCCACAGGCTCATGTCAGAGGGATCTGGCTTTTAGTGTGTCAACACGGCGCGCACACAATGGCGGGCGGCAGGGAAGTACATGAAAACAGCTGATTTATGGGATAATTAGAGACCTGTATTTGAGGTGGCAGGCAGCCAAAGTACCTGGTGCAGTCTGGGCCGTTTTTCTCTCAGCCAGTGGACAATCGCTAAGGTGCTCTGAGGCAAAAACCTCCCCTCCGTTCAAGGACCGACCCAAGTCCAATCCAGAGAGCCAGACCTGCTGTACCTGTTTCAGATTACGACAGCCCATTTCACTGCCAGACTTCCTGCCTTTTGCTTAACTTTAGCTCTTCAGTATTTTGCAGGACACACCAGTAATAACACTGATCCAATTCTGACCCCGGAGCCAAACTTATTTCATGTATTTTGACAGCGAATGCTGCAGTCTGTTGACAAGAAAAGCACTTCTTTGCTGATGACCTGTCTCAATTTTGTTCAATTGTTGGGTCAATGGGTGCGGGTGGAACGACATCAAACTAATGTTGAAGACTGGACCGAGACATCTGCTGAGGCAAGTCAGGGGGCCCCAGACCCAGGACAGGACAGGACAGAACGGTGAGAATACCCTCCGTCTTCCCACTTAAGCAAATAAACTTTTCCCACATAAAAAGAATATAAAACATTTACATCTTGTACATCCTAAAACCATTTTGACAACTTTTAACTCACCCAATTACACAAATCCCATGAAGCAACATGAAAACCCCCCTTGTTACTACTAGAGGTCCAAGGACTGCACGCTGCTGTACCTTGACAGCCTGTTTTTTCATTGATGTTGGCATATCCCTTAGGACAGATGCACATGTAGGAGCCCTCAGTGTTCAGACAGTCTCCTTCTCCACACAGTCCCGCTGTAGTTAAACACTCATCGATGTCTGCATACAAACACATAAATGCACAAAGGTCAGGGCAAGCTAGTCATCGCTGTACATTCACACTGTCATACAGCCTGTACCTCTGCAGGCCGTCCCATCCACCAGCTCCATCCCTGAAGGACAGGAGCAGCTGTAGGAGCCGATTGTGTTGGTGCACTGACCTCCCAGACACAGCTTGTTGTCCTCGCATTCATTCACATCTGCGCTGGCGGACACACAAGAATATTCAGACATCATCAGCGCGTCACACGCTCACCAGCTGTAAAGCTTTCAGGAATATCAGCCACAATCTCCACAGGCACTGCAACTGCTGTGTTTTTACTGTAGTAGGTCACACTACAGTGGAACCGATGACATGAAAATGATCTCGGAGAATCTGTGAACTCCGGTCGCAGCAGCAAAATTTCCGCGATACCGCACCTTCGCACGAGAGTCCGCTGGATGAAGCCATGAAACCTGGGTCACAGGCTGTGCAGGAGAAGGAGCCCTCTGTGTTGGTGCAAACACCTGTGGGGCATGCACCTGGAATCTGGCACTCATCAATGTCTAAGAAACAGTAGAAGACAGCGAGGTTAGATACAGGTTATCTCTTATCAACTCAAGCAATTGGACCCCTGAAAAGTGTCCTTTTTCGATAGGCGGATCTCTTATCTATTAGAAATTATTAATGGCTGTGTGTGACTCAGCCAAACATACAATAAGCAAAGCCCCCTTTATTAGATCGCACTGACAGTGTTTTATTAAGAAGGGAGGAAAGATAAGTATGCAGCACGGTCGTCAAACCTGAAAAAGCTAGCTATCACAGGTGCTGGCTGATTACTGCATCCACTAGCAATTCCTAGCGCTAACGTTATCACTGCAAATTCCTCTGACTTCTACATATTGTATTTCTCTCAGAAAAAAAATAGCCCAGGTCACTTGGGCGATTTCTCAATTTTGCCTTGGATGAGTACAGCATGAGTGCACTGCCGTGCACGGAAGGCAGAGGAGAGGTTGACTTTATTTCATGTGGAGAATTTAATATTTTCCATGGCATCAGCGCCGACCATTAAAATCCTATCACAGGCTTGGACTCTGTCTTGTTGTGGGGAATTTTTTCCACACACACACACACAGACACACACACACACACACACACACACACACACACACACACACACACACACACACATCAGTGGGGGGTCTTCCTTCTGGGCTGGGTCACAAGAAACAAGGCACGATGTATATAACTAACCAAGGCTGCATGTAGGGCTCTTTAAACAATCATTCCTTCACTGCCTCCAATGAAGTCATGACAGATCTAACCACCCTGGACTTGTCAAAGAAGTCATTGCGCTGCATTGATCTCATTAATCATGTCGAGGAGAATTACTGAGCCACGGAAAGACTTTCTATGATCCCACTCTTATGCATTCATTTCTTTAAACTGTGATCTAATGTAACTTTGGTCCAATGTTTAACACAGTGACAGTTTAAACGGTTCTAGGCAGCTGTGAGTGTGAGCCACAGCGTTGTCAGTTTACCCTCACAGCCGTGACCATCCTCAGACAGTTTGAGACCGGCCCCACAGCTCCTGCAGGTGTAGGATCCTGGGCTGTTTAAACACAGCTGGCCTGGGCACAGGTTAGCCACCATGCACTCATCCACATCTGGACACAAAGCATAGACACATTTGAGTACAAATTACCATCTCTGGCTTCAAATGAAGAAAGCCTGCCGGGTGTAATTAGCTCAATCAATAATCACAGGATGTCGACACTTCTATCTTTTGAGCTGAGCTATCTGCAGACAGTTGGTCTGACATCATTTTTTTTCTATTTGAGGACTGGTGTCTCATTGTGTTGTGCAAGGATGGAATGAATGGTGCCAGAGGTGGAGGGGTCCACAATCCAACTATGATGTGATGTCTGGAAGAGGTATTTTGGGATTTTGGGCTCAGATAAGGAGGGGGGGTGCGTGGGCTTTGAGGTCATATCTCTTACACCTAATGCCGTTTACAGCTGCACATTCACCTTTGTGAGCGGTTTCCAGGGGAGGAAGTCACACAAACACGCACCTGTTTGGAGCAACAAAGGCACATTTTTGTACAAACACAGCTGAAAGCCTCACCTTCACACTGCTGTCCATCCTCAGACACCGTAAAACCAGGCTGACATGTGATACACATGAAGGAACCCTCCGTGTTTGTACACGTTCCCTGGGGGCATGTGGTGGGCAGCGCACACTCATCAATATCTGATGGGAAACAAAGCGGACGAGTCAGACAGCGAGTGAAGGAAAGGACTTTTCTCTGCAGCCAAGAATTGAAGACTCAAGGCAAGAACCAAAAAGAAAGTGTTGGGTTTTACAGGCTGTATAAAAACACATGTGGTGGCATGCAGGAGTTCATTAAAGGAGCGGTGGAGCCTTACCTTCACAGAGCTCACCATCATATGACACTCTGTACCCTGCAGGGCAGTTCTCACAGGTATAAGAGCCCTCTGAGTTTAGACAGATCCCATTGGCACAGGTATCCAAAGACTGGCACTCATCAATATCTACGGAAAGCACATGCATATGGGCAAAGACCTGCATAAATATTACTATAAAAATAATATAAAATTTAGGGGAATTCAGCTTCACCACAATGGAATTTTAATGATGAGCTGACTGCACAGGTGTGCTAATAGGTTTTACTGAGCGATGAGGACAGATGGGATCTACCTTCACATCTCTGCCGGTCAGCAGAGACCCTGTAGCCAGCCTTACATCGGGTACAGCTGTAAGATCCTTCGGTGTTGGCACACACCCCGCCGAGGCAAAAGTTCTCCTGAGAACACTCATCCACGTCTAGTAGCAGAGATAAGCATCAAACGTGGCCACGCAACTCAACAGTTTGGCCTGATTCGCGCTGAACGAACCTTCGCAGCTCAGTCCGTCGGCAGAAGGTCCAAATCCGAGCCTGCAGTTCTCACAAACGTAGGAACCAGGGGTGTTGATGCACATGCCTCCAATGCATGCGTTACTGACCGCACACTCATTGACATCTAACAGAGACATAGAATGCAGACATCATTCAGTCACACTGCTGCACCGCCAGCTGGTATGCTGCCCCCAACCACTCAGCACAATTCCCCGCAGACCTTCGCAGCTTCTTTCGTCTGACGTGACCTGGTAACCGTGGTTACAGGTACATTTGTGGGTGCCATCCAGGTTGACACAGTGGCCATGGAGACAGACACCAGGGAGGAGGCACTCATCCACATCTGAAGGAAAGGATCCAGAGGAAGCGAAAAAGGGGGGATCAGAAAGAAAGAAAAGCACTAATGTTTTGTAGCTTTTTCATTAGCTGTAAATGGTCCCACAAAGCTTATGTAATAGGCATATAAAGAAGCATT
The DNA here is from genome assembly GCF_901000725.2 of Takifugu rubripes. Classification (NCBI taxonomy): domain Eukaryota; kingdom Metazoa; phylum Chordata; class Actinopteri; order Tetraodontiformes; family Tetraodontidae; genus Takifugu; species Takifugu rubripes. The sequence continues at coordinate 9,906,168 of NC_042286.1, read as the reverse complement.
CAGAGAGCTGTTCGTTAGGAAGCAGGAGTTAATTATGTTTGAGTCGCTGACTGACTGCCACTACCTTTGCAAACGTTGTCTGAGGAAAGTTTGTATCCTTGGAAGCAATTGCACCTATAGGAGCCCTCGGAGTTGACACACCTACCCTGGCCACACAGCGTCTGGTTCGAACACTCGTTTATATCTGCAGACAGGAGGTGGGCGGACAGGACAGAAAGCGCATGAGAATAGCGTGCAGCGTAGTTAGCATACTGCAGCTCTTATTACAGGATTTTTACTCGTGAACTTGCATTGTTTATTTTTCAAACATATCTTTAAAATCAGAAACAGGAATAAATTGTTCAGGAAAAACAATCGTGCACGCAGCACATCGAATTGGCTGTCGAAATCTTCCGTGCCTTTTATCTACACAAAAACGTAGATAAACGTTCTTTGGTTGTGAAAATGCGTAGGTAGTTCCAAGGAAAGATGCAATCGCGTCGCCACATTGTAATCACATGTGTAATTGAGAAAATGTGTTATTTTTATAATGTGTATTAGGTCTTTCATGTAATAGACTCTATCAAACCAGTGAAGCTGAAAAACAGGAAAAGAAGACAGAAAAAAAGGGCACGTGGGTATAAAAACAATGTGCTGGTGCCAGCGGTGCAGCAGTAAATAGGAAGCAATTACGGCCTAACTATTGCATAAATTGAGTTTAAAACAGCAGTGATTGCATTACATCAGCACACTAAACCAAACCTCATTCATAAAGGCAACTTTTACTATTTGAACAGTATTAGCTCTTTTTTCCATTCAGGTCAGTTCACCTGGAGTTATATTTGAACAAGATGTCACACAGGAATTATACTTAACAGTGTCATTTGAATGGGTCAAGTTAAGCCCGATTATGTGGCCCAGGGCAGTGAAAGAGGAAGGGAAAGGTAGAGAGGAAGGAAAAGTATTTTTCTGTATGGGAGGTGGAGAGAGGATGCTCCACCGAGAGTGATAAAGACGATGAAAACACCGCAGTGATTCACAGACTGGGGTTTGTTTGGTTAGCCGCGGGCACTGCCAGATGTCTGTCAGTGTGGCCTGTTGCTTTGTTTCCTCAATCATCTGGCATCTTTCAGGCCTCTCCGATAAGCGCTAACAAGGCAATGGAGCTGTTTTCTCTATCACACCGGCTATTCGGCTTATCCACGATTCGCTCAATTGGCCCCAAACTGCTGCGCTACTGTCTAAACGCCTGCAGCAAGGCTGAAATCACTGCTTTATACGACTCCCACTGCTCTGGACGTATAGGCCTAAAGTCAGGAGTGTGTAGAGTCAAAATATTTAGCTCCAGTGTCTCCCTTATTGCTCTCAGTTACTATTTATACTTCCCAGTTTTATATGGAATGAATAATATTAGTGCACCCACAGAGAATAGATGTTTTAAAGAATTCTTTCGATTATTCCTTGCTTTCCTTTACTGTGTTTTTCCAAATTCTTACAGGTCCTGTGACATGTTTCATCATTAAGTTATGTAATGTTAAAATATACCTAAAATATATCTAACAGTTACAAATTCACTGTAGTCTGGTAGAAAGAAGACTGATATAGATTGAAATTAACCCGATCATGCTGTTACACTCACTAATAGCTTGTAGTAAATATAATTATGATACTAGAGGTCAAGGATCGGTTAAGACTTTATGTTGGGTTCTTAAATAACAATAATCTGAACAAGTTTAACTAATTCCATGTGTTTACCTTGTTACTGTGTGCATGGTCATGAGAGGGAGCAAAATAACAGGAAAAAAGAGTTGTTATTCACTCCAAAAAAAAGCCCATTTCTACCGATCTACTGTGTTACATGTATTAAGATTAATCTGTTTAGATCGGAACATGCTGGCTGCAGACATGTCTGCCGTGTTTTGAATATAATGGGCATATAGCATTTGACTTTTGGGGCGTGGATGCCAAAGACTGCAGCTATTCCTTAATAAGGAAAAAGTTAAATTACCGGTAAGTTACGAAAGCCGCACTGATGGGCGGATAAACGTTTCCTTCTCATCGTACTGCTTCTCTATTTAGTTTTAAGAAGTAGTTTTGACAATAAGGTCTGGGGATTATCTTGAGTAAATGAGTCATAATATCTGGGCCAAGATGTTGCTGTTGAATATTACAGGGGTACGTTTTCTTTGGCACTACGAGCACCACAAACTATTCCTTCTTCTTTCATTATATGTGAGAGAAGGCAGACAGCTCTTCAAAATTCTGCAAAAGGCCAATTAGCCTTAGTAGATGAACTACAGTACAAGGAGAGCTCTTCCTGTAAATAAGGATCTCAGATGTCGGAGATGCTGAGAAGTTGAATATAGAATATATGCAGACATTAAATCACAGCTACAGTTAATGTAGGTGCATTTGTTCCCCCTCAGCTCTGCTTTAGCTTTTCACATCTCTGAAATAACAATAACAACCAGAAGCTTGGGTTTCCAAACAAATGATAAGGCTACAAGATCATCGAGAGGGGATGTGGTCAGTAACACGATTGAGGCTATTATATAACCTGGCCACATACAAGTTTGGTGCCGCTCACGCACCCGACGCACCAATTGTGCACTCAAATCGGCTACTCGATAGTTCTACAGAAGGCCGCAATCAACAGTATGAGTGAGTGAGTGAGTGCATTAGTCTGCGAGTCACAACCTCTCTGAGGGATTCGACCCCTTAGACCTCATCATACATCTCCCGTGACTGCTCAGCACCTAAACCCAGGAGTGGTAACGCAGCCTCGATGGCCTACGCTGGGCCCAACAGCACAGTGGCCAGAGCTGTCCAACAACAATAGGCTCTTTGCTTAAGACTGTGGCCAAGAGAAAATATTTGGACTCTCCCAAATTGAAGTATTATAAACAATCTTTTTACAGGGGCCAGCAATATCGAAAGATCAGCAATAACACCGTAAATGTGTTTCAACAATGTTGGGGATATGAAGACAGGGTTGGTTGGAGGGGTTGATATATCTTATGTGGAAAAACTGAATGGAGAGAGGGTGGAGGGCTGTGCATGCCATCATCGCTGCGGTTATGACATGTCCCTCGTTGGACATAAAACATCAAATATTTGGTCTTTTGAAGCTTAAAATACGACTTATTTTACAACAAGTTGCACACATCAGCAGCAAGCGTCTCCTTGCCGTGCAGACATGTTGCACCTTTTGGGGAACTGCGCAGCATCATAAGCTGTCAAGAAGTCATTAACGGTGCAGTTTGTGGCCGTGCAACTGACAGCAGCTGCTTTGTATGCCTAAATGTGACCTAATACAGAAAGCCTTCGCCGATGAGGAGGGAAACCCAGCGTATTTCTATGTGGTGGTCGGAAACACCCTGAGGAGTGTGAGCAGTGGTGGCGGTGTTGCTGTGCAATAGTGGTGTGTGGGATTGCCTTACCCACGCATCTGTCATCAGCAGGCCTAAAGCCTGGGCTGCAAAGCTGGCACCGGAAAGAGCCGGCTGTGTTGACACACCCACCGTTGGGACAGGATCTGGAATCTCTGCACTCATCCACATCTGCTCGAGTGGAATGATGCAAAGGAAGAGTAATTATTTGCATGCAAACATATAGTCCTGAAGCAGTTGCAGCTCTGTTCCTTGGCTCAGCTGCAGGAAAATATCGCTGTTTTGTTATTGCGCTACCACTTTTAATCATGGAAGCAAACAAATAGGTCTGGATTGTGCCGTTATGTAACCTGATCATGTGTGCACAGAAGCTTGTGCATGCATGTCACCTTCGCATAGGCCTCTCCAGGACTTGGCAAATCCGCTATTGCATTCACAGGTGTAAGATCCCTCTGTGTTGACGCATTTGCCATTCTGGCACTTGTTGGGCATGCTGCATTCATTAATGTCTGCCAGTTTGAATGAAAAGCATGAAGAACGAAAAAGAAGGTGACTATTGTATTCAGCGTTAAGTAGAATAGAATGTTTTCTTATTGAATGGTGCTGACAGACAAGAACTTAGGCTGCCCTAGCAGAAGGACTGAAAGGCAAAGCGCAGTTTTCAGTCACGTCGAGCCCATTACTGTCAGTTAGAGCGACTCACCTTGACAGGACTTCCTGTTCTGGGTGATCACCTGGCTGTAGCCACTGTGGCACTGACAGGTGTAGGAACCGTAAGAGTTGACGCAGCGGCCCTTCCCTTCGCACGGGTCAGCGTCGCACTCGTTCACATCTGCAACAGGAAACAGAAAGCGACAGCGGAGGACAGAAGGAAAAGGGATCAAATTCAAGGCAACACCGTATTCCAGCGCTGTTTACTTTCCAAAGTCCTGACTTTGGATCCAATCAGCGTGGGCCGTGGCCCAGTGGAGGCTGATCAGAGCCAAGGCCTTCACCGTGAGGTAAGAGAACACTGCAGCGTGGCAGCTTTTTGGATGGCTACTGTGCTGTTGTTAAGCATCACAGAACAAGTCAACATAAACAAACGGATCTTTTTCATTTTATGACGCTTGCTGCTGATATCTCGCTACAGGGATGGACAAAGCTTGTGCGCCCTCTTTTCTACTGTTTCTACGCACCAATGCAGTTGGTCTGCAGCGCGCTGAGCTTGAATCCTGGCTCACACAGGCAGGTGTAGCCGGTCTGCACAGGAACACATTTCCCGTGGCCACATATGGCGGGGGCAATGGCACACTTGTTGATTCCTAGGAAAAGCCACAGAGAGTCATAATTCAGGAAATATAAAACAATATTTCTGACATGCGGTCAACTGACTTTACAGACACTTTAAATCTAAGAACTCGCATTCCAGTAACACATGTTGTTCTTCATGGAAACCCATCTTGCTGTTTTATTGGTGGGATCCTGGATGGGAGAACAGGTTTTACAGTGCAGTAGGGTTCTCACAGGTGGTTTGGAGACCTTTCAAAGGGCCTGAGCAGAAAGGGGTCATGCACAATAGAGCCTGACATTAGTGCAGTTCTGCTCCATTCCCAATGATATGCGGTGCTCTCTAGGACCACTGGAGATCGTTGTCTCTTCATTAGTGTACCTAGCACTCCTCCTGTTGTTCTCTCTGTGTCACCAAACACACTTTAACCTTGTATTCTTAGCATCCTCTTCCAAGAGGCACACAGTTTCTTGTTTTCTTGCCCTCTCAGCCTCTGTACAGCAGGATATCTTTAAGCCAAATTGGCTCCGAGAAATGGGTTAAGTAAAATCGCTCCAGATAAAACGTTACAAGATGCGCTTCCTTCTGCCAACATCTGAAGAGACATGCTCCCTGCTCACTGCACATGCTGAATGGCTTATCTCCTCTATTGTGTGCTTTACCTGTATCTTTGTGGGTGGGTCCCTTTAAATCTGGTGTCAGGTTAACATTAGGGTATTCAGGAGAAGTCTCTGTAAAGAGTGATCGAGGCTGGGTGAGACATCTAACAGGGTGTCACAGTAAATCCGCCCCCGTGATCAAAACTCACTTGTTTTCCTAACTCCCACTGCCTCATCTATCCCTCAGTGGGCAGCCATTTAAAAATAGTCCACATTTTCCCCCAGACTAAAAACTGAACAATGACCAAAATAAATGAGCCAGACTCGCTGAGTGGAGTCAAGTCTGACACATTAATGTTTTCACTGGCGTGACAGCCGAGCAGACGAGGGTTGATTGGAGGCTGCCACCTCACTGCAGGGGCGAGCAATTTGTCCTTGAATACACATCACATGTCTGTGCACGACTGAAAAGTATTATTAAGCCCCGAGCTTAAGTGATGCTACGTGAACCCACAGGGAGTATTAAAGGGCAACGTTCAGGTATTTGTTAAGGGGAAACAAGGACTGTTTTGTGTTCAGTGTGAGTAAAGCCAAGAGAAAAATACCTGGATAATTCAGCGGTGAGTCAGTCACAACGGCCGGCTGGAGAGGGAGCACAGAAACCACGTTAAAAAACATCATGAGCAAAAAGTTGGTGAGCTCTTGTCATCGTGCTGCTAATTAGATGCGTCTCCCTTAAAATGTGGTCTGAATACGTTATGTAATCAAAATAAAGCCTCCAGCAGAGGTAGCTGGTGCGTATCGTTCTAGACAAACATTTCACAAGATGTACCAAAAGGCAGACATGACGAGAGAACTTACCAGGCTCACAGTTTCCACATCTGTCATGAGACAGAAATAAAGAGGAAAAGGTTCATCAGAAGCAGAAATTGGCTCTGTTTGCATTAACATGTACCAGTTGTGACCACACATAACATACGCAGTATTTCAGGCTATGATTTTACACTTGCAGCACTGTAGGTCTTTATCTCTTATAAACCGCTGCTTACATCACATTCAGTAGATCCCCTTAGTCAGAGAGAAAACTGTGGGAGTTAAACAAGAGGTATATCTGATAATGAAGACAAAAAGCCTTAAATATTTACAGACCCATCTCTTTATGTAAATCAAAACGCTGTAGCCGTGCCAATAAGGGCTTCACAAACACTTCAAATCAGGGGGATATATTTACACAAAACCCCGCTGACTGAAATGGATGTGGACAAATGTTGATTACATGTGTGTGTCATGGTGATGATCAGAGGGTTTTACTTTGATGGATGAGAATCACAGTTTTTGCCTGAACACGGGAGGTTTTTTTTATTTTATTTACGAGAGGGATGACAACATCCTGTTAATGTTTGTATTCCCACAAAACTACACATCAGTTGACTGTCCTTCATTGTTTATTTAATGGGCTGTGGTTAAAAACCACACAGGCGGTTACCATGTTTGGATAAGCATGAACACAGTACATTCATCTAGGTCGGATTCAGCATTAAGAATAAACGTTACCTGGCAGTGATTTACCACCATGCCAGGTTTCATTCTCACCTTCTGGCTGTTCGACCGAGGCTGGGTGGAAGTGTTGGGGGGGCTGCTGTGGAGTCAGAGGGTCCTGGGGCACTGTTTCGGGATATTCCGGGTACTGGGGTATCTGCGGAGTCTGGGGGTAGCTGGGATGCTGAGGGTCGAATGACAGCGACGGGTAGGATGGGATCTGAGGGTAGACGTGACTTTGCTCCTCCCACGACACACCTGTGCTTTGCACACCATCTTCTCCCAAGTGTCTGACAGAAATCTGAACATCGGAGAGCGAGTAGGTGTACCCATGGCCCGCTGGGCAGATTTCCTTGAAGTGATCTGCGGTGTGGAAGACACAAGGGTAAAAAAATGAACCATCGAAAACACCTTTGCATATTCTCCAAAATGCTGCCATTTTGTCTGAGGCCTACAGAGTGACTTTCATTCATAACACTGTTAAGTTTCAGAACTAGCGAGCAGGCAGGCCGCATGTGCCGCACTGGGTGAACCCAGTCCCAGTGGTGGGATTTGAAAACACAAGGGCACAATTAAACAAACACAACCAAGGGGAAGATCACATGACACCGACTGATCTTTGAGCTGTTTGGGCTTGTGAGTGAAAGGCTAGTAGAGGTTTGGCTCATTGGACAATTGGAGGGAGACAGTGCGTCTTTGTATACCAACCCAGCAAACCTCAATGATGGTGAATCCATTACAATCGAGAAGCGCTGTGCACCCTGTTTGACCTGAAACCAGCAGCTGCCTGTGCAAAAAGAGCCTGCAATCGAGACCCCGGTGATGACAGATCTGTGGTGACTGTAAATGATGGCATGAATGCAGGAAATGTGGATTTAATTCTACTGAATGATGAATTTAAAGGAGATGATATCGAAGCTACATGTGTTCAGGGACAACAGGAGGGAACATGGTCAGAAGACGGAATGTTAAGTCAATGGGCTCCTGTTACCGAGTTGCATGAAATCGGCACAGTTTTGCCCAGAACACGGCTATAACAGCTTGTCAGGATGTAGAAATGTTAGAAATGAGTCTGCGTGTCTGTGTTCTCTGTCCTGGCTCTTCAGCACCACGGAGGTCCATGTCCCTGATATTTGATCTATGACAATCCCCATGAATCACTGGCCCGTACAGACACTCTATAAAACCAGCGTATTTCTCTCAAACTTTGAAGATTAGATCGGCATGAAAAAAAGATGACAACTACTTCCTATGTTTCACTTGGCCCCGCTATTTAGGCTTGCTGGTCTATTATCGGTGTTTCTCCCTGAGGATTAGAGTGATAACACAAAGCTGACTCCCACTATTATGTAGCCTCCAAAATATGAAAACTCTTATGTTGTTGGTCCTTCTCCATTCCAAACATGTGTGGTTATTCTTTAACCACATTAAAAGCCTGGCAGAGAGCTGACTGGCAGCTGATTGGTCAACAGCCTTTTGCCTACCATAGATAGAACTTATGAAAGAACGCGTCCAGAATCTTTTACATGTGCAAAAGTGAGTCGTTTTCCGACAGGAACACTAAAACAGACAAGATGGGTCTGGATTGGAATAGGTGTGTTGTCATACAGGGAGTTTTGGTGAGTGTACCTGAGCCTTGTAAGGGGCAGCGATCGCAGCCAGCACCCCAGGCTTTGCCCACACGGCTGCAGCAGCAGATCTGCTTGGTGATGTGTTGTGCTACTGGCACCGAGCACGTCCCCGCTGACACAGATCGGTAGCATAAAGCCTTCTGATGGGACACCGCCTTGTCCGCTGAGAACAGAAGTGGATAAGTTAAATTTCCATTACACACATTTCATATGTGTGAGAGCTGAGGGGCGACACTTACAGACGCAGTTCTTGCTTTCAAGGTCTAGCATGTAGCCCACTTTGCACAGACACCTGTAACTTCCTTTGGTGTTGAGGCATTCTGCATTCTTGCAGATCCCAGGTAAGAGGCACTCATTGATGTCTGTCAAATACACACAGCATTTGTGGAGTATTAAATACAAAATATTTAACAAATACGCACACACACACACACACACACACACACATCCAGATAGGCCTCACTGACGCCTCCCTCTAACTTCTGCTTTGTCCTTGAAATACAGTCAAGTGGACACAGAGGGAAAAGCGGAATGTTTGGTGTTCACATTAGGATCGTACTCGGCGACTTTCCTTTCGACTGTCCAACGAGGTTAATAGCATCCGTAGTCGACGTCAGTAAGTCATAAAGAGGATTTTCCTCTCTCTAGACTGATTCATTGGCTGGAGTGATACAGAGACTGTTGCATTTTGCTTGCTGCTCCGACAGCTCCTGAGCCTCTAAGCCAATTTTAGGCAACCTACCCAGTTAATGTGCCAGCCAGGGGGACATATTTCAGAGGCTCAGTCATGCAATCACGTTGGGACTAAGCAAAGTTTGTTGTTCGACCGTGTTAAACAAAGTGTACATCATTAGGTCCTTTCCAATTGCTGTGACGACTGGAACTCGACAGCCTGCCACAGCCGATTTTCCCCATTCTAATTAATCTGCTCTTGTTTTGTTGTTTGGTTCTTGGTGGAAAAAGTGAGTTTATTGGGGATTGAGGCCGATAAATTCTGTGGACTGAAACAAAGCCAAGGAATGCCTCAATGTTCTTTTTGTTGATTGTAGTTGTTTCCCTGTTTTCTAATCTGCATTGCTCATTGTTTTTCCACTTCTCTGCTGACTTCACTGTCTCACTCTGAAGGTATTTGCTTTGACCTTAATATGGCACCTCTGCCCACTTCTCGGCTGGTTTTAAAATCTAAAGGCAAAGACTTGTTAATATTCTGTAGGGTAGGAATGCAGGAATGTCAGTTTGGTTTTACTGGTACCTAATCTGGTCAGGGTTCAGGTCAGCCGTGGGCAGAACCTTTATCACATGTGGTCTTTACCCAATGGTCGTGTCCTGCTATTGATACAGCCTTCGGGTGGGTTGATCTACTTAATGATGAGTGCAACATATTAAAGTGACTTTCAGACTCGGTAAGTGGTCCTCCTGCCACCTTCCTCTACACGAGTAATTATTTTCTTGAGTGATTCACACAGACAGATGCAAAATAATTTGTGGACACTGTAAAGGCAGTTGGCAGCGCCAGCCTGGAAATATCTTTGGGAAGTTGGAGCAACAGAAACGAATCCAGACTCCTTCAAAAGTCTCCAACCAGGCACAGTTGAGGATAAACAGAAATGGTGACTAAAGCCAAAGTAACCATTACTGGGAAAAGCTATTTTCACAAGCAAATTCCTGCTGCATAACCAAATATACGAAGGTCTGAGCGTGTTATGATGAATGTCAAATATCATTGATGTAATAATGTGTAGCTTTTATTCAGCTGATCCAAAATGTCAAACGACTTATGTAAGACTTCCACCCTGTCACTCTTTGATGCTTGGTGTGAGTAGTAAAGACGGACATCACCCACAACCGAGCTTTTGCATGCTTTTTTGTGGGGATCTTGTTTATCAGCACAAATTCAGCCAACCATATTTCTTTAGCAAGCAGCTTTTTGTCTCTCAGTGTGAGACATTAGGTTAGACCAATGCGATTAATGGCAGGGACTTTAGGAATTGTGACCAACTTCCTTGTTGTAAACTCAGAAACGTCTACAAACAACTCAAAAACAATAGCAAAAGGGAGAAATTTCTGAATTTGCTAGCGCATCAACGTAGCATTTTTTGCATATTAATATAAGTAAGCCTTTGTTACTTTTTACTAAAATCAAGAACTTCACATGTCAACCTGTCTCAACCTGTGCAGCCTTGAGCAGAAAACATGATGAACCTATTGAACTAGGACCTGAGACCCGTCAGAGATGCAATCAGAGCTGTCCATTGGACCGTTGTGTTGTTGCACTCCAAGGGCTTCAGCAAGCACTGCCTTTTGGATTATGACACCATTAATCAAGTCAGTCACACAGCCTAAGTAGGCTGTCAGAAAGGCTACATTTTGTTAGTGAACATGTCAGCATTGCTTTCATTGTTCACAGATTAAGCAGTGCATTTTTCTACTGTCTCTCAGCCAAGGTTTATTTGTTCATGTCAATTAATCGCAGGGCTGTATACTAACAACATCAGGAAACACAAATAGTTTAAAACCTGTAGAAAAAGACCATCTGTGGGTGCCGTCACGAGAAATGAGGCTTTCGATTGGATACTTCTCGGGAGCTGCAAAATCGAGGCAATGTCTGAATTTTTGCAAATAGCCTGAGCTTGTTTACGTCTGGTTGGTGGTGCTGGAAGATTGGAGCGCGATAAACAGATCTTTTATTGGAGCTGCCCTCCTCGAGAGCCACGTTTAATCACAGCCGGCTGTACCAGTTCGCACTCGGCACACCAAACACCAATTAAACCAGCAGCCCCAGCTGCTTATTGGCTGCTGAACTTTGACCCCAGGCAAAGGCTAATTGTAGACTTGACCTGGTTCCCACAGGAGCCAAGTGTACAACAAGAAACACTTGCAAGAGGGACATGGAAGCAGGAAAAGGCTGTTATAGGTGACCTATTAAATATAAATCAGTGTGATTATGAAGACAACCCTGAATTAAGAACACACTCATTCATATGTTGTTTAACTTACCTTGACAGTGTGTGAGATTCAACCGTTTAAAGCCTTTGGAACACTCCACCTGTCCATTGGAGATCACGGCATACGCTGCAAACACAGAGAAAGCTTAGATGTCGACCAAAAGGGTCCCACACTTCCTCACACAGTATTTGGTTTTACACGGTGGGTGATGGGGGAGGGGCAGCATCAGGAGAAGATCGTATAACTTACAGATGTCAGCTTCTCGGCAGGGTGAAAAAATAAATGCGAGGACCTACAGTTGGTCTCCAGAGTGAGTGTATGGAAACAGATGCCCATCAAACCCATTTATAAGACAGCACTGCCACCCAGCAGAATGTAAGAACAACACAAGACGTCATTTAAAATCATACTAACTTTAACTCTCTTTAACCTCGAGGGACAGCTAATGGAAGCGATTACATCATAAATATGTGGTGGAAGCCTACATGACAGTCCTGACCTTTAGTGTGGAACTACTTAAATAAAAGATGAACACTTAAGCATGCTCCCATGGAGTGATGATTACTGTAGGGTTAAACGAAAGGTGACGGGCTCATGATGCCTTTTTGCTTGTTTTGGCAAGGCCATAAAAAAGATGTGGTTTAAGATTTAACTGTGTTCACAGATTAGGGTTCTAATCTAACACTGATCTGTATGCACAGTGTTAGATCCTGTAGCAGAGGCTAATATGACCACATTCTGAACACAGATTAAGAATTTTGTGTCTTTGGAGTGACAAAATATGTTTGAACTGTGACTAATGGCACAATAACAAGCCTGACAGATTTGTTTGTAACTGCTCGAATTAGAATGACAAATCTGACAGATTATCCGGAAGGATTCTAAACTCTAACTAATCAGACATATAAGATTTTGCTTGTATTGGAATCTATTAGGGCCGTTCTTAGGATTAGACATTATAAGATTAAACAAATAAAGAACTTGATTAATAGTCGTTTTAATCCTTGGCATCATCATGCGCAATAATGCTATCCATGTTTTGGGGATTACAGAAATCAGGAACAATGATGGTGATGACAGTCTTTGGCTTCACCAGGCATCCACAAAAGATCGTATCCTGTTTGTGTTGCTTTCAACTTCTTGGAACTGAGGCAAAATGTTGAAAACGGAGGTGACAACAAAAAAGTCCCAGGGATTTGATAGTGGTTGAAAAGATATTAAAGCTGCAATGCATTAATCATCCATTCTGTTGGGTCCATGATTGGTTGCTGGTTTTCAGGGAGGGACTGGAATTCAGGCCGCAAGGAGTCATTCTGGGAATGGCTCTGAACGCTAGTGCTTTGTTTTGGACCTGCTGTGACCCAGTGGTGCGGGCAAGGTCAATGTACCTGAAGGTTGACAAATTTGAAGTGGGTCAGCGTGAATGAGGCAATGGCAAAAGAGGCGGAACTGTGTCAACGTAAACACCCCTGTTCCAGCCCGTTCACCGCCTCCTCATCGTCCTCCGCGCTCCTCCTAATCCCTCGTTTCAAAATTTCTGGGTAATGAGCTGTTTTGGTAGGATGGTGGGCACGCCCTCCTGCAGCGATGGGATCAGGGAAAGTCTGGCCTGAGTTACAGCAGGGCGCACATGCCAGTGGCAGCCCAGTGGGGGAGGTCCGGGTGTCTCAATAAAGCTTATTAGCCTGTAGGCGAGGACCTCTGTGGTCACCAGCAACTTAAAACAACTCTAAAACTCAGAATCAGAGTTCAGCTTAGAGGGTCCTTCTATACCATGTTGTCTATTCCATAAATGACTTGTGGAATTTCTCATCTGTCTCCATTTCCATGCCTCTTCCTTTCTATTTAACAGACATTTTGAGTAAAAAACAAAAACATACAGAGTTCTGCAAAACTGAGCTCTGACTGCACATCATTAGGGTCACCCTTAGTTACAAAGACTGCATCCACTAGAGGAACAAACAGCAACTTCCAACTGTCCAACAAAAGGCTTTGTCACCCTTTACTAATTTCCAGTCTGCCTCCATTCAGTTGTGTTGTGCATTCCACTGGCAAGTGTTCAATAATATTTGCTCAAATTCCGTGACCCGAAAGTGTAATTCCGCATCCTTTGGCGGTTCCGTCCTAAATCAGAGTAAATCCCTTTAGTGTTCTTTCAACGTGAAGGTTACTTTTGCTCCTGACAGAGGGACACTGTCGGCATTCATATGAAAGAACGGCTTATGCAAAATAAAAGACAAAAAAAGAGCAGAGGAAGAGGAAGCGGAATGAGAACGGAAAGGTTTATTGACAGAAGGAACCTGACCTGTAATTTGGTATAATCGTAGCCTAGACCACCCATCCTGGGCGCTGTTCTCCAAGGGTGATTGGGGAGTCTGGTTTATCACTCACAGGGCTCAGACCAGCTTTCCACAAGGACTTTCCTTAAAGGCAACATCGGTGTTGGACTGCTCCCCTGAACTGGCTCGAAAAATCTGACTCCGTTTCAGAGCGTAGGGGAGTACGGAGGGACTGATGCCGTTCCACTCCATTTGGGGTCATTCTTTGAATGTAACTTAGAGCGAAGCCAAGGAGCCTTTCCACTATTTTACTTTTTGACATGCCGCCACAGGACATTGTGGTGCCACAAGACAAAACCAAAAAGACCTCTTTAATCACCGTAAAGGGTTTCAGGAGTTGCTGGAGTGGCAGCGCCAGCTCGGCTTGGCCTTGGAGCAAAGGCCTGATTGGAGAAAACAGCTTGAATGGGAGTGACTACATTTGAAAAAAACAAAACAGGAATAATTCCTTTGCACGCAAGACATTTACCATATAACATCTTTGTTTTCCTTTGTGACTGCAATTATTAAGTCTCTATATCTGTGTAATATTGAGTCAATATGGCCTTTTGAAGGAATGTATACTGTGCTGCAACTACAAAGCTGTACATTGTTTAGATTTTCGACTATATACCTCTAAAGTTTCATTCATTGTTTTAATTCATGAATGATGACTCTCTGGTCCTAATAGGTCAAATTCCGCTTAATGCTTTCCCCATGAACATGTAGCCTTCATGAATACATGCTGTTAAATCGGACTCACATTCCTCTGTAATCTCCTGCTCAAAATAGTAATAATGCATGGCACAGAACATCCCCGGTAATAAAAATGCATTCATGTTTGCTTGATTCTAATAAGCTGAGTTATAAAGGCAACCTCCAAATGGGATTTATTTCTTGTATTAGTTAAGTCTGGTCTAGGATTGGCTACGCTGCTGCCCATTCCATCATTCCAGTTGCTAACACTAAATGAATCATAGACTGTCAAAGACATGTGATGTCTTCATCTAATCATCATGAGAAGCTGCTGTGGACTTGATCCAGTGCATCTGTTCTCTCACTGTTTCTGAGGCATTGCATCTCTGTTTTTCATTGCTCATTAACAAATGTTCAGCCGGCACTAATCAAAAGCAATATGTGCCGGCTCTGACCCCTCCGTGGAAGTCCCGGTGAATGTCCAGGGGAAAAAAATGGGACATTTGGAAGGGATGAGTTCATATGGAGCGATGTGGCAGCCATGCAGCTTTGTGGGCCCCCTCCTTCCCCATAGCCTCATCTGACTTAATTGATTTAAATCTCAAGAAAAGTGGTGTCATCATGACAGAGAAACATGGATGGGAGGGCGGCGCTCAGCCATTGACATCATTATGACCCTGGCGCTTCAGGGAAATGGAGTTCGAGGAAAAAGCCGAGGCTCCTGAGGTGTTGCTTATGCCCTGAGGACATCTGATGTGGCTCCTTGGGAAGCCCCCATTGCATTGGTGGAGAATCATACAGTGGCAAGCTGCCCAGTAATGATAGATGGGGAGACAAATGGTTGTGAAGCGCCACTATTTGTGAGAGGGAGGCCGCCAGCGCAATTATACACAGTCAAACAGTATGGCTCAGACACGCCACGGCAAATGCAGTTCATTGTGCTCAAGGAGCCGTAGATCTCTGATCAAATTAGAGATTAAATTCACAACTCGCCTGGATGCTGAAGTTGTAATTGTATGTAATTGTACTGTTGTTGTAATTCCTGATTTGGAAATGTTGTTATTCTGTCTGTCTTCTGTCACACACTTTCTCTCTTATCTCACCCTGCGAAAACATCGTCCCCGTCCTTTCCAGTTCCAGCAGTGTCCTCTCCCCTCACAAGCCCCATGTGGAATGTGTGCAACTGTTGCACATGATCATTTTTTTTAAAAATCAGGCCGTTTATTGTCATAGTTGGAAATAATTTGAATCGTGTCAAACGCAATCGTAAATTTCCTCGTTTGATATTCAAATCCAGGCTCTTGTCACACTACCGCTTCAAAGACAGAGGACTACTTTATCTGTATCTCATTACAAACTCAGAATCTTTACCATGTGGTAAAAGGCACAGGGCTCCTAATGGCTTTCGACTCCCACCGAGATTGGATAGCTTTCTTCTCTCCATCATGTCGTAATATTCTCTCCTGCTGCTGCTGCTATGACATAAAATCCTCAATATACTCTTATAGATAATACACAGCTGCACAATGTAGTCATGTCTGCATGACTACTCTTGCATGAGTGATTATCAGCTATCATAAAAACATCATAAAATGTTATTTTAAAAAAAAGGAGCAACAGTCAATCTTCACAACAGGATATTTGGTAACCAGCCGTAATTTATCAGGTGAGTCTTGTATCTCCAGATAAAAAGGGGACTTTTGGGAGGGGATTATCACATACTCAACAAGGGGCACTGTTTTCTCTGCACTATGAGCTGACAACAGGCCCATTATCTATATGAAATATAAAGAGCAACACCATTCCTCACTGTGTCCAGGTTGTTTTTCATTCCCGTGAAACACATTTGAAAGCCTCGGCCAGTGAGAGAAGAATGCAGCTGAAAGATCTGGCCAAGTATTTAAACCGAGAACAATAACATTCCAGAGGAATTCAAAGCATCTCTCCTGTTAAAGCTCCCCTCAAGACATCCTACATGACTTCAATTGGACTTTCTTTTATTATTCCTGCATGAGCGTGACCCTGGGCTGATAATGTGCTGCCATCCAGAACACCTACAGAACTGAGTGGAGAGGGTATTTACTTAGTGCCTCTGCCACACTTCAAAGGGGGAGAAAAGACTGTGCCTTAGGAAGACTTGGAATCTGTTGCAGATTCCAGAACTGGCATCATCCACAGATGCATAAGAGTGGGATCAATGACGTCTGCTTTTTATTAAGAGCTGCTCAGACACGGGCATGGCCGCAATAAGACTTTATTTATGAATGTCAGGAAATCACTGAGTGTTCGTTTGTGCCACTAAAGCCGCTTCCCACGGGGCCTCCAAAAAACACAACGAGCTGTCAGCCCGACTAAGTCTCCACCTACAGTGAAGGATATCGCCGCCCACCTCCTCTGCTGTCATGCAACCACCCTGCTGCTGTTTCTCCAACCTACCGCAGCCTGGGTTGGGAAACAGCGAGGGCCTGATCGTTCCGAGCCACGCTGGCCCGACTTGCTCGCAGACTGGGTGGCACTCCTACCAAAGCCTCCTCTTCAAGCTAAATATTTTCACTTGCTTGCACCGGTTTTGGTTTTTTATAGAAGATATTTGGTAATCAAGCAAAGAAGGCTGTTGTGTAATAAAAACCTGCAAGAGTGACTATCGCAGGTGTCCCAAATACGACGCGGATACTAGTGCAAGAAGAGATCAACACAGCAACCGCGAAACAGGAAATATTTACAACAGAATTAGTGGAATTAGTCTGGATTACAGATTATTGTCTTAAATTTGAGTGTGTTATGGAAGCGGCTGGAACACAACTACGGTCAGAACCTATTGGTCCGATACAAATGGCTTACCTGGTTTGGTTGGACATTTATGGCACTTGTTTAGGCCCCAGGAGGCACCGATGCTTCCGCAGCAATCCTCCTGTTTGGTGAGGCCGGGCAGGGGTTTACCACACTGTAAAACAGACATCGCTCTTAAACACAAGGCAAAGACTAGTACATGTTTGTGCACAGATGCTTATTTGCCTCCAAAACAATGCTGTTTGTAACACATGCAGCTTGAGCCAATCAGAAAGGAGAAACTGAACCGGACACATCTGAGACTAGTTAGTTGGAACAGAATACAAATACTTAGTCGACTAAGAACTTCTTCGCATGCCTCATTAAGTCACTTGGCCAATCGTAGGTAGAGATTCCTATCAGACCTTATTTAGGAGATTTCTGGACAATAGAATTTATAAAAATTTAAGAGGAAACAGGGAGGACTTTCTTCTGGATAACAGAGCATTGTGCATGCGAGCATGAGAACAGGGACTTGGGTTTTGTATACTCGGGCAGTTCTTTTTGGAAAAGCACTGATGAGTTTTTTATTACTCCCCATGAAACTAGCTTCCACGCAAACAAGGAATGCCAATGGCAAGACACCATCTCGGAGCAACTGCAAACCTAATAGGATCCGAAAAACCACGTTACAAACCAACATACAAGTGCAGTTTGAAACCTCAGGATAACCAAACCCAGGCACAGCTCTTTTCATTCCCATTTTTTTATGCTCATTTACTGGGATGTTTCCAATCAAATATACTAAAAGAAAAATCAAAAGCTAAAACAAATGATTCAGAATAAACAGAACATGGTGAAACTATTTGAAGAGCTTTGTTTTGAATGGGCTTTTGGAGTCCAGGAGAAAGAACTGAAGGTTCTGGTGCCCAGTAAAGAAAAGAGTCGAAAGGAGAAAAACAGAAGACCTGATCGGTAGGAGGGAGGGCACGAGTTTCACCTAAGATAACTCATTACCTGTCCATCAACTGTTTCCTGGAAGCATCTTCCCACATGTTCGGTCTGAGGGTAGTGAGGTCTGAAGGGGCCGTGACCGTTGTGGCCATTGTGACCGTTGTGGCCGTTGTGAGCAGTGTGACTGGTGTGACTGGTGTGACTGGTGTGACTGGTGTGTGAGTATCTGCTGTCGTGCTCAGTGGCCAATTCGTGCACGCTCCCCGGCTGGGAGCGCTGCTGCACCGAGTGAGCCCCTTCCGTGATGACCGGTCTCTGTCCAGGCTGGACACGAGCTACTTGGTGGATCTGGACCTCGGCCTCTGGAGGGTGCTGAATGTGGACATTCACCAAGGAAGGATGGAGAGATACTGGAGGAGGACAGACCCACAGTTAAAAGAATAATGCAAAAGGTAGCAGTGGCAGATTCTGAGTTGTCAACAAACACAGGAGCAATAAATATAAAAAATGTCCTTCACAAAACCTGTAGTGTGTGAGACATCAGATGTCATCCAGAATAAACTAACACAGCTAGATTTATGACCAAGCTGCTAAGCAGAACAATTCAACAAAGCAACTACAATAAAGTGTTTCAGATTAGCTGGTTTTAATCAAATCTTTAAGGACCGAAAATATTTGTTGTGGAGTGGATAAGATGTTGCAATGGGGAGAATAAGTGCTTTTGTCCCTCTAACTCACAGCCAGCATCTCTCTTCACGGAGTGCCAGGGTTTTTTGTGGGACTTTTTTTCCCAGAATCCTGACCTATTGTCATAAATCACTTAAGCGGCCGGGATAGTCCAGGAAAAAAAAAAAAAGATTTCCCGAACAAAAAAGCAACCTCCCCGCATGTAAATATGAGGCACGCACATGCCGCTGTATGTGGCATGACAATACAATAGACACGTCATGTAACTTTGATTGACCAGTAAATCCAATTCAAGAGCTGGAACAGGAAGAAAGAGCCCTCTCTGAAAGAAAGGGGAATCAGATGGAAGGACAAGATAAAAATGATGAAAGTGAAATGTTTCTCTTTTCCACTGTCTTTTATAAGGTCACGATGTTAATACTCAGTTTCTAATATCCACTCCTGTTTGATAAAAGCAGTATTCTCAGGACGATATGACGACTGCCCCTGCGTCATCCATTACTTAATCTTCCTAAAATAGAGTCTGGCCTTCACCACTGGCCAGTAAAGGCAGAGTGCTGCATGATAAACCGCTTCGGAGTCATGGGGTAGGCTTGTGTGGTCTCTAATTTGAAGTGGAACAACTGGCATGAATCAGTGTGTTGAAATGACTGAAATGCAGCAAAATTAATCTAAACAGGCACTAATCTAAACAGTGAAGATCATCTCGTGGATTAATCAACAGCAGGCATCTTAATATATTTTTCCTAATGTACTGGTATTAGGGAACTAAGACAGAAAAGTACTGGACTGTGACTTCCTGTTATTTTCACCCCAGGTTATAATACTACTTTCCAGCACTAGCCTGCCCCACCACTGTAGCAATACTGTAGCTGCCATATTGGATCTACTGGATGATTACCTTGCTGATTGGATAGTGGCAAAGTGAACATAGAGTGGGAGTGAGGTTTTTGCCCCTGGTGCCCGGTGTCCTTGTGGCTCTGTGCGGTGGATTTTGTGGGAACTGGAGCCGGCAGGTGGCAGAACTTCCCGGTGGCGTTCGATGGACACCAGCACTGGTCCCTGCCGATGCATCTGCCTCCGTTCCGACAGGGTATCTGACAGAAGACTGCAGGGAGGGGAGTAACGTGGTTAACAGAAGCAAGAGATTCATTAAGTAATTTGAAAATATTCGGCACGTCACGTTCAATTATATGAATTTATGCCTTCGTGTGCACACGCGTCTGTGTAATCAGAAACAGAAGGAGCAGCACTAATAGAAGTGGCATATGCAGAGTTTCATGTGGACTGGCTTTGTTTGCAAACACTAAAGGCCACGTTGTTCTCTCTTCTGGCACACCTCATCCCACATGACGCTTATAAAGTTTCCCTGAAGCAGAGTCACAGAACTTCCATTCCATTTTAGGCCTCCTTCAATGCCATTTTATGCTGCCTTCCACTCTCTGTTGGTGCTTTTGGGTTCTTAGCATTTAAAATAAACAACTAAAGCGAGCCGACAGTATTTGGAGCACTTGTCAGCAGAAAAAAAGAGAGAGAGAGAGAATCATCAAATAAACACACTATAAAATCAGACTCTATTTCCAGTTTGATGACATTTTGAGATTTACTGCAGAGAAAAACATTTAAGGGTGAGTGCCAATGCAGAATCTACCTGTTTATTCTGCCCTCTGCAGATTTTTACCCTTACACAACTCTTACCAGACGCTGCAGAGTCAGTATACCGCAAAAGCTGCTGCAGTTATCAGATGGCCAATATACTCTGAGATGAAAGGAGCTGCAAGTGAGAAACACGCTCGGAGCTGCATCATCTTTGCCTTGCAAAAAGCCGCAAAGCTCTAAATTAAATAAACAAAGCCAAAAAAAAGAGGACCAGATAGATGCCGGGCTGTCTTGTTTGCATGTAGTGAATGAGCGTCCTGTCATACAGCGTTAACTGGAGTCATCCTGGAGGAGGGAGAAAGAGAGGGGTGCAAAAAGAACCAAAAGCTGGGGCTGAAACAGATTAAGAGTCGAGAATATGATTGGAAACAGGAAAGAACGAGTCTTTAAATAAAATGTTGTTCCTATAGACACACAAACTCAGGTTTAGCATAAAACACGATTTAAAGCGTCAAAGTTATGCTACGTTCTGTGATGCCAGGCCAGTCCCAACCCAACACAGAAAGGGACTATTTTTAGATGGCGACCTACTGGGTTCTTATCTGTCTGACCATTTAACAACATCTCAGCTGCACATACAGACATGCGCGCACACTTCTCACCCAATAAACAGACTTCAGGCCAATCTATTATCAGGCTTTATGGCAAGTGTTGTACTCAGGATGTGCACCGAGAGAGCCTGTTGTAATTATCCAGCCAGATTTTACTGCACTGTCTAAGAACATAACAACAGCATGAGATAACTGTTTGCTGTCCACTTGACATTCCTTGATGAACACGCACAGCCGAGGAATAACAGGATGAAAGCCGGAGTGGAAAGTACTGTCTCCTCAACCTGTTTTCACAATACGAGGAAAGACTTTGAGAAAGCTAAACTTGGATGGACAGAAATAAACTGAAATACTGTCACTCCAGGAGGCGAAAATGTGCCAGAAAAGGCCTGTGTCAGGATCCTGAAGTCTTTGGACTATCTATACTGCGTTCCAAAGCGCCAATAAAGGACATTGAAATCCGAAACGTCAAGTCTGGACCTTTCAAAACAGTCTGGTGTGTGACTGTATTCACATGAACTGTGTCTCGGCTGGACTTATATGTTTATGTGTGTGGCATATACACCCTCTAATCCACAAGCAGCAATTAGTCTGAGCCTTAGTTGGACCCTTACATCTGAGGAGAAAGCTAAGAAACATGTCAGGGTATGACCCTGCCCTTGGCATTGACCGTCCCCTCCCTTCCCATGGATACTCCTGTGTGAATTTGGAGCAAAGCCCCCTGGATAAATGGAAGGTTTAATGTAATCCCTATGAAATCCTGTTCATGCTGCTACTCTTTCTCTCATTCTGCATCTCCCTCTCCTCTTTCATTCATTCCTGCTCTCCCAGAGAGCACGTTAAATGGTTAACAGCGGGGCCCGAGCGTGAGGTGTAAACCGCAAAGAGATGGGGCTAAGTGTTGGGAGCGTGGGACCACCGGCCCCACGTGTGTGTGTGCGAGGGGAGATTAGACCACTTTGACAGAGCCCGGGTTTTAATCTGGGCGACCCCCGTCTGTACTTCTCTGTGACAGTGAGAGTTTTTAGAGAAGCTCTCATTCTTTCATCTCCACCACACTGTCTCCACTCTGGGCTTGGCATTCACAGCAGACAGCATGCCACTGGGAAACTTTGTCAGGCTCACCCAATAAAAAAAGGAGTGGAAAAGTAGGATGGAAAAAAAAAAGTTGTGTGTGAGAATGAGGACATAAGTGAGAACCACACTGAATGCAGAGAACTAGAGGATGTTATGCGGTTCAGAAAGACAGAGAGAGTCCGAGAGTCCAGAGCCGATACTCACAGAGTCGGAAGCCCTGGGTCTTTGGCGGCTGCTGCTGCGTGGTCTCGCTGTAGACTGTGGTGATGTCACCCTTCTCGCAGCTGTTGTAGCAGTGGCCGCCGCTGCACACCCTGCGGCAACGCATCGGCGTGAAGACAATCTTGATGCGGTCCAGGCTGGCAGTTAGGTTGGCCCCTGGAAAGCACACACACACCTGGATGAGGAGGAGCAGCAGCGGAATGAGCGGGCTGGAGACGAGCTTCATCTTTCCTCCTTCAGCTTCACTGTGACACACTCCCATTCTGGGCAAAGGGAGGTTTATTTAAGTGTGTGAGGGTGTGTGCTAACAACTGGCCAGTGGCAAGCTGTAGCGGGATGACTGATGTGCCACGGGCCAGCAAATGAGGGAGAGAGTACTATTAGGTAAGCCCTTTATCTTTAGGAGAGGGTGTTTTGGATGTGTGAGGAAGACAAAAGCAGCGTGAGTGCAAGTGAATGTTGTGTAATGGTGGGAAGCAGTTCAAAAGCCGCTGCTCTGGAACAGCCTGAAAAGTAAGAAGAGCAAGAAGAGCAGACAGCTGGCTCGGGAGGCTGGTGAAGTGTCGAGATTGGGGATCACGTTTCTGTTCGTCGTGGGCAACAGTGTTCAGCACCTGTCATGTCAGAGGGGTGACAGATTCCTGGAGGTATCAAAGTAACTGTCCGCTCAGGGACACACTCCCGCTCCTTACAGTGTGGATCACACAGACGCGCATGCTTAGATGCTGTTTGAGAGCAAACATCTGCCTGTCTGTCCTGATGTAGGCCACAGATGGGGTAGGGTGGGGTGACAGTGGGAAAGTCAAGTACATCCAAGGATTCTGCTTGTTTTCCTTGCGGCTAATGTTCTTTATAATGAAGACAACAGGATGCTTACACATGTATCCAGAAAATAAACACACAGCAGATCTGTTTGAAAGGTTTACCTGCTGGTGATAGTGCGTTGTTGAGGTGTCTGTGCAGCAGGTTATCGCCGCCGGGCCTGTGGGTGTTAACCGAGTGTGTCCCGCCATGTCCATTCTTCTGTCCGTTCCAATTCTGCGTGGCGCTGCGGCTGTTAGCGTAGCCGTTGTTGTTGGGTAGAGCGTTCGAGGTAATGGGAGCGGAGGATGATGGGTAACGCTTCACAGTGCGAGAAGTGCCGGTCTGCTGTGGAGACGTGTCGGGGGGTCCCCGTTTCACTTGTGTCCTGTTAAATTACATCATCAGATGAAAATAAACATTAGAAAAGCTAATATTTCAGACATATATACATGCCTGAAGACACACCTATAATCAGTGTATGTAGATTACCGTGAAATCAATTTAAATCTGCCAGATGGACGCAACAGAAAATGACACTCCTCTGAGAAAAATGCACCATTAGGTCATTGCTTTGCTTAATTAATTTTTATAGATGAGACGAAATGATTTGGTGGGGGGGGGGGGTTTAATCAAATGAATAACACCGTATCAATTGTTAAGCCTTTAATTTCAAGACTAACATCCTCCAGGTGCCAGATAACAATGACCCTGCTTAATTAATGAAAGATCTTCTTTTATATTCCGGACAATTTGCCAGAGATTCATAAAAATAAAGTTTCAGGCAGAAGGAATGAGCCTCCCTGGCCCGGTTGTGTGGGCCTGCCTTGGAGAAACATCTGTGATTAAACACATTAGATATTTACTTTAGAACTACCAAGTCTTTCCATCACTCATTGTGTCTGCTTGACTAGATTATGAACTCCCTGTTTTGTCTTCAACATCCTTAACGATTCCATCAGGCTGAAGGAAGTATTAAAACTTGGGTCGGAGAACAAAGCCTGACCGGTGCTTGCAAAGGGCATGTTTTTTACCGGTAAGCATTTGTTGTGGGTCAATTACTGAGACTGCATTGCCTGACCTGGAAGCTGAGCTCATATGAGTGCCTGGGGGAGGCGCGTGCCTCTCAGCCAGACAGGCAGACAGGCCTACCTTGAGTCTGGGGGTCTGAGACAGCATGGAGAGCTCTGGGATTCAGCCACATTTAAAAACATCTGGATTTCACTAATCTGCCATGACAGCGAAGAAGAGTAAAAGACGGACGAAGCTCAGATTAGGTGTGAAGAAGCGGTTGTAAACAAAACCAAAAAATTGGGATTTAAATCAGGTACTATTACCTGAGCCTCTGTACTGTAGAACACATAATCTGGCAAATTCCTTACAAAAATCGATATGCAGTATGTTACAGGTACACACAGCTGTGCCCCTGACCCACCTGTGCGACAAAGTGCTACAAGCCTGTGCAGGTCTCATTATTCCCCAGGTCCAGGCCACATTCTTGTTGCCACACAGAACAGGACACGAAAGGAGACGAACTTCTCACATCATCTTTTTCAAAGGCAACAGACAACACCTATCACTGACAGCTGCTGACCCAGATCCCGGTTCTCCAGGGCGGCTCCTGGGATAGGATGTGACAGAAGGAAGCGCAAATGGCTTTGGTGTCAAGGTGGTGAGGAGTCACAGGCGTTGGATCACCCAGAAATGCCGAGTACTCCAAACTATGACTGGGTTTTTCCATTGCTGACAGTGACACCTGGCCTGCAGGCTTCCTGCCCCACTTCCTAGGCTCAGCCAGATG
This sequence comes from Takifugu rubripes, assembly GCF_901000725.2. Classification (NCBI taxonomy): domain Eukaryota; kingdom Metazoa; phylum Chordata; class Actinopteri; order Tetraodontiformes; family Tetraodontidae; genus Takifugu; species Takifugu rubripes. The sequence continues at coordinate 9,881,280 of NC_042286.1, read as the reverse complement.
TTGTTCAGTCTGCCTCTCCTACTGTCAGTGGCAAAGTGACTTCCTCTCATCATGAGCTCACTGCGGCCCTCTCTGAAGATAAGGCAGCGATGGTGAGCGACGCTCATTCTGAGGCGTTTGATGTCAACATTAGAGCTCAGCGACCCAGGGAACCGCTTACCCTTCTTGTTCTGGGTGAGCTGACTCTTCTGAAAAGAATGTGGTTTTGAAGTTGTTTTCCGGATCAAATAATGGGCTGCTGACAAGAGCAGGAGGCTGACCATCACTTAATTGTGTCTCCTTTATCGCTCGTTTCTGGAATAAGTAACTTTGGTGTGTCTGAAGGAAGTCAGAAACACCCTGTGGTGCCGTGTTGTAGGTCAACGTACAGCTGACTTCAGTCACACTGGATGGAGAAACTTTCCCTCCGACGTTGTCCAGGCTGCTCTGCCTCAACTCTCAGTGATTTATAGTTTCTCAACAGCAACCTGCGACAAGTTTCCTACTATAGCAGCAGGTTAGCTTTTAGTTGCTGTTAGCTAGTGAGATTATCTGAGCTGAAGAAATAAAAGGGTGTGTGTGTGTGTGTGTGTGTGTGTGTGTGTGTGTGTGTAACCTTTCTGTCAAGACTGTTCCTCCTGTGCACGTTAGGATGATTAGAAGCCCCAAATTATGCTGAAGTGAAAGTGAATAATGTGTGTGACCCATGCAGGGTGTACTAAGTGAACCTTTCTATGTAGACTTTGCATGTTCCCCCTATTTCTCCAGGTACTCTAGTCAACCTAAAGTGCACGTCTAAAAACGTGCACATTATTATGTGGAGTTTGCCTGTCCACATTTTTTCCCAGGTACTCCAATCATCCTAATGTGCACATTTGAAAATGTGCACATTAGGATGATTGTGAATCATGTGTGTGACCTAATGTATTCCTGAGTTTCACCCCCCAAATACTGGGATAGCCTCGGATGCCCATTGTGACCTCTGACCCTAATTAAAAATAATGACGGTTTAATTGAAAATATGTACTATATTTACTGTAGATGAATTAACTTTCAGTCTGCCCTAAAATAAACTGTGTAACATTGAGGGTAAGACAACACTTAAGGTTAATGTCCTACAGGTATCCCAGCCTGTAATGGCAATTATTGCTGTTTATACAGCGCTAAACTTGAGATCATCAAGCCAAATTTGGTGAGCAAAGAGCAGCTCAGCCTCCAACAGACATCGCCGTAGAAGTAACGAGGTTGAAAAAGGACATTGGCTGAGGAAGCACTGAGGAGAAAAAGAAAGCAGAGCTACAGCCCAAACATGAATAAATCTCAGTTTGGCGTTCAGGCTTCGTCGAGAAAAAAAAAAGTTTTGAAGACTTTAAGCTGAATGACAAGCTTGATTTTGTTTGGTATCAAGCTGGAAAAGAACATTAGCTGGCCTGGTTCTGCATTGTGCTGTTGCAGTTGTTTGATGTTTGACCACCTCAGCCAAGTTTGCTTGCTTTTGATCATAAAGTAACTGAGCTCTTTTATCAGGGTCGGCCAGCCAGGTGTTACTGGTTCAGGTTGCATTTGCTTTAAATCTGCTACGAAATCTATTAATCAATTCCTGGATCTAACTCTATTTTAATACACATATGTGGTGCTATCTTCATATGTATCTCCCCAAGGTAATTGATCAATTAATTCAAATATATTTAATTTCGCTGACCACAGCAAACCCCCATGATGCTGTAATCATTTTTTTCCAAACTCTCAGCCTGATTTCATGATGACTTAAGTGATTTATTTGCTTTTGCTGGATCCAGAAACCAGCATGTTGAGAATAGTTCTTAAATAATTACCGTGAAAGAGCAACAGTTGTTACTGACTGTGAAAGCCACAGTCCGAACATCACCATGCAGCGTATCTGATAACAACGGGGCCCTTCAGTAAAAGATTAAATCACTGGCCTGGTCCGCTTTCACTCATCGGCATTTGATTATTTCATATCAATGGAGAACAGTCGCAGCTAAACCTCAACACGTTTAAAGGGACTGCAAATCACCTTGATAGCAGGAATCTGAGAGGTGCATGAAACGATAACACAGCGCAAAAGCGTAAATACGCAGTCGGCAGCGCAGCAAACATCTGATCGTGTGCTGAGTCTGTGAACTATTTATGTTATTGATGTATCCTGGTGAAAGATACCGCACATGTGCGCTCCGTGAAGAGGTACGTGGCTTTGTTCAAGTGCCAGGAAGCCCCTCCCCCTCCAGAAAACAGGAGCCTTGGAGAAAGACAAGGGAATTCTGGATTTATCCTAAGATCCTCTTCACTGTCACAAACACACACGAACGCGGTGACCCAGATCCTCGGAGGAAGGCCTGTTGTTTACATCTTAAATCAGCTACGTAGGCAACTCTCCATGATGAACCCCGAAGAGTGTTTATGTTAGACACTATGCAGCAACGCATGGCCCACAGCTGATTTATACACCAACCTCAGAGGCTGCTTTCATTATGTCTGTCTATAAATCTCCACATGAAAACAGCGCATCACAACTAATGTTTTGCAGTCAGGCAACCTAGTTTCGCCGGGCTTGGGGTATAAGGCAAGTTGGAAAGAGGTACTCGTTACGCGATATTAAATGAGTTTTCTCGAGACCTCTCAGCACTCACGGTGCAGCACACGTCCGACTTGGCGACGCTCTTCTTTCATTTTGATTTGTTTGAGAATACCAGAGTCAGAATCCACCTTTCAACGGTTTGGAGTGCTGGCTTATGACTGCTAATGCAGAAAATAGACTGATGTGAAGTGCTGGAAGGAGCGCCTTGGCTTTGAACAGAGAAGCGAAAGCGTCCAGCAGAGGATCCTTTTCTAGGTCACACTGCAACACTTGTTGGGTCCAGGCCCTGAGGCCTTGGATTAGTCACAACCTTCAGAGTCACAGGTGACAAATACAACACAACTGACCCGTTATTCTTTTTATTGATGCAATGTGTTTAGTGTCTTTTATTGTCGATGTTTGAGTTGCATGGTCATAATAGCTAGTGTCAGGGCAGAAAAGCTAAACTGGGCCGAAATAATGGCTGGTAAAAAGGGAAGTGTTAAAGATGCTAATCTCAGATGTACTTGGACTTGAGGAGCCTTCATCTAAATAAGTGGGATGAAAAAGTCTGACAAATTGAGCGAACAGCAGCTGAAACAATGACAGCATTATACTGCTCGACAACTGCAAACACTGCTGGCTAGGGAGGAAGACAAGATTTACGAGTGCGTGTTTGGGACATGCACTTCCTTAACACGCTTGCTAAGAAGCGCTCGCACAGAGCACGCCGTTCACTTCGGGGTAAAGGCATATTCGGCTTCTTTCCAGCATTTTTCACATCTAACTTGTGGATGGCTCCGCTCAGGAATGAAGTCGTTGTGGAAAAATAAGTTTGAGAATGAGGAGTAGGAGACAGGCAACAAGAACAGGTGGTGCCTCACATTTTACAACCCAGGGCTGTAGGAGAGTGCACTGTCTATTCTGAGGAGCGACTCTCCAACAGCCCAGAGACGCTCACGGCTCCCGTTTGTAGCCCTCCAGCCAGGCCTGATGGTGGCTGTGTGGGTCCTTCAAGACAACAGCAAGAAGCTGATCTTGCATCTTTTGGTTATTTTGGGGTTGACGTTGATGGGGTTAAAGGCGTATTTTAGGACTACGTTGTTAAGAGAGGATAGGGAGGTTCTTCACATTGTTGACCTACGTCTGGGGAACACATGCACGGTCTAATTTAGAAATTGGACCTGCTGAGCAGACGTGGTGTATTTTAGGAGCTGAAAGACGTTTCCGTAGGTAGCAAAATAATTAATTCTACTTCACCCATGCAGTGAGGGCAGTAAAACATCAATAGCAGGAGTGGTCCCATCCCTTATGTGGTCACACATGTCGTTCCTCAGGCATTCTGCAGAAATGCCTCATTCACGCAGCATTCACCGCGGTCCCTGCACGTCTATTTAATCAAATCCTGAGGTTTGAACTTGTGTACTGCAGTTAATACAATAAGGCTCCTCAAAAGTATTTTCATAATATTGTTGTGTGTTCCTCACGGGAATATTGCGATGCCATGCCAGTGGTGAGAAGTGGGATTTTATGAATGTCAAAAATAACGACACCAGCCACAGTTATATTGAACTCTTTCCCTTAATTACAGCTTGTTAGTGGACATTTAATTCCATTTTTTATACCTTTAATTTGACCGCCAGAGTTTCTTTTCACAGATTGTTTTGCAAGATAACGATGCTGGTATGTCATCCTTAAAAAAGCCCTCTTAATTTTGTATTGAATGAATCACTTGTGATTCTAGAAGAAGACATTTATCCCTTTCCTGGCTCCAACCAAAGATAACCTTAACACATTCCTTTTTGTTGCTTTACACCCTATTAAAGTGAGGTAAGATGATGGAATATTTCAAATTTATGAGGGGTGAAGTGTTGAACTGTTTGCTTAACAGTTGATAACATTGTTTCGACTGAATGATGCAAATATGAGCCACAGCCAAGGGCTGCCTGTAGTATAGCTCCTATATTGTAACAGTGATTAACAGCGAAATGCCTTGTCGCAGCAACATGTGGAGTGTTTTAATGAGAAGCTCCTTTCTCCTGAAACAAGATCTTCACGAGCACGTGGCCACATAAGGCCGAACATCAGTGAGCAATTAAGACCAAGTCTCTCTTTGATAACATCTCCAGTCATTATGACCTGGATAATTGTGGGTCCTGGCAGATTATTTCCCCTTGTGAAAATCTGGGTGTGTCTGAGGGCTTATCGCACCAGCCACAGAGGCTGGATTAAATCATGTTCCCTGTCTGGACGGCCTTCCAGGAATATCACAAGTAGCAGCCAGAGTCATGGTGAAATGAATCGAAGTGGGGATGGATTGATTCAGAAAGTCCCCCCCAACTCCCATGCCCCAGGGAATGGGGCTTGTGTTGCAACAACTGGGCCCCGAGGCAAAAGTGAAAGCAGTAGAGGTTACTGAGAAAGTCATCCAGAAAAGACTATTCAAAATATTACACAGACAATGTGGAGCTGAAGTTCCACATATTTGCAGAGAGTTTCATAGTCTTTAATGGTGTCAATTACTCGTCTACAGCTAAGAGAACAAAAAAAAAACTGCCCCAAGGGGGCGAGTAGCACTGCCACTGCGTCTGTTTTTGCATCAGCATGTTAAAATTGTGAATTCAAGACCTAGGAAACACAGAAAGTAGTGTGGTTGCTGCGGTTCACGAGCTGGAACAAAAATGTCTGAAGATGTGGTGCCCTGAGAGGCTATTCGATATCTCCCACTTCATCGTAGCCGCTCTGATCGTCCTCCGGGTGAATTTCCGTGAGGCAGATCAGAAGTAGAAGACATTAAAGATATGCTGACTGAGGCTGCCTCTAGGCTGGTCAGTGTTGTGTCAGTTACGGATGGGGGGATTTTTATTTTTTTTATATGTAACTCATTTAAAAAGGAACTAAAATATGCCACAAGGAAAATTTTCAAAAGAAGGCCAAGACAAAGTGGATTCTTAACCTCAGTGTGTGTGTTTGGAACTGGATTAGTTCAGATGTGCGTCTGGGTTACATCCTGACAACTGACTGGTTCCACACACAACCCTGCCGCTAATTTGTGCTCTCAGCACCACGTCAACGCGACGAGCTGACGGATGCCGTCTCCGTCTGTCTTCAGGGGTGGAGCCTTGAACGCATCCTCTCCTGATGATGGCGATACAGTATCTGTAACTCCACCCACTGGATCTGCACCAGATTGTGACAAGATAAATGCCTAGCCTGGCGGGGCACCAGGAAGTTTGAGTGGAGACATGGAAATGTCCGTTTCAAATCCAGCACTGGGCGTTCTGTGGCCTTTTGCACCCGCTGGTTTAGCTGGAAAACCCATCTTTTTTACAAGAAATGAATTCACGCAGGTCGAACAACACGTCCTGAATCCATTCAGATTAAATTACCATCCAGGATATTAATGTCGCATAAAAACGTTGTATTTAGAGTTCACCTGAGGACACAGTGACCTCCACAGCTGAGTCAGCAGCTTCAAAAAGTATCTCCCACGTCCCGGTGCCACAAACATGAAATCCTAGTAGAGGATGTTGCATCAGAAGCCTCCCTGGGACTGGGGTCAGGGCAAAGTATATACAGCCGGCATGCAAGGCAAACATGTCTGTGATCCACCAGGACTTTTACACGTACAAACAGATAGAAATAAATCGCAAATCATGTCTGGCTTTGGAAAAAGTCTGAGGGGAAAATTTTCCCAGGCAGAAGGTTTAAATTTCATTCATGAGAACATCTATGCGATCAAAGTCAAGGCATCGAGAATTTTGTGAGACAGGAAGCTGGTGCGGGTTCGCTTTACTCCTTTAATTTATTATCCTGTCAGCTGAGTGATGTCAACTTGAGTGAATTTCCATTTGCACCTTTCAGCATGCCTGACTGTTTTTTACCCAGCCTATGCATTTCTGCTGCATCTGATACTTCAGGCTGGGTGATCATTTCCAACAAGAAATGGTAAAATAATATTTTTATACAGGTGTTGAGGTCACCCAGAAGAGCCTGACAGTGGCTCCCGTCAGCGCCGGCCGTGCGGTTTGTCTGCAGTGGGAGTGAAAGCAACCAGTTATCCATGATTAACATGGAGAACTCCCACTGTAACCACAGTTTCCTCTGAGAAACAACTGTGCGGCTATGCATAAAGCCTTGAGTCAACAAGCTTCCACCACCGGCCCTATTAGTCACTGACCAAATGGTGGAGCTAAAATAAGCAGGTAATAGAAAGAAAACCATATGCATCACCCTATGAAGAGTCCCTCAACTCTGCGTCACAGGGTGTTTTTCTCCGACCTCTCGCTATGTTACGGGGTGTGACCGGCTTTGTAATTACGCCGAACAAAACCGGCGAAATTCTGCAGAGTAATTACCCTAACAGGCCGTGACAGAAGAGAGATTAAGATGAAATTCTAAGCATTTTAAATAAAGAACCAGTTCTGATAAGTGGGGATAAAGTGAGCCAAGGTTTTCTCTCCTGAATTGATCCTTGAGCTCTGGTATCTCCTGCTCCACCCAGGTTTGCCTTCTGTCTTGGGAGGTATTATTTTTGCCTCGCGAGTCGTGGCGGCGGCATCACATATGAGTCAATGCGCTGAAAAATCATACAGAGATGGGAATGAACTGCTGGACACGCTGCTCCAGCAGGCAAAAATCAGGGTTGTGTGATTTCTACTTTGCCAATTTCCTGAGGAAAAACTAAAAAGAAAGGACGCATTGAGATATCTCTTTTTAGCGCTCCTCTTGCTGTTATTACCCGCACCCACCATCTGGATTTAAATGACTCATCGCGCTATTGAGAGGAAAATTGTCAGTTAGTGACAACTTGATTGCATTTAAGATGCCCGCAGGCCCCTGATCCGGGCAGGTGGTGTCGACAGTCCATGTGTGACTACAGGTGACCTTTTGACGGATGACCTCCGTGACGCTCGTGCATCCTGCTCGGCCCTGCTCTGTTTCCTGCAGGGGGTGACGTCAGAAAGCAGCGGGGGTTACATTGGCAGGGATTTACTGGAGGCACTGGCCGTGTCCTCCGCGCGGTTATCACAGTTCCAGCTTCAGACCGTCCACTACTGGCCCTGACCTCTGTCCTGGGAGCTGAGATCTACAGGATCCTGTGCTGACAGGAGAGTCTCTCATTACTGCTGAGCCAAGTGATCGTGGGAAATCCTAATTTTCAATGAAACACAATTGTTCCACAGTGCAGGATGAGGGGAAATGTGCGTTTGCTGCCAGCTGCTTTTACAGTATAATTCTAATCAGGCACCAGGATCATTTAAAGGCAGACGAGCAGAGACAAGGAGAGAGAAATGGGAATGTTGCTCGACATAAGCGTGAAAAACGTGACTTGAAATATGGTTGTTGAAGGTGCCTTTGCCCCAAAACAACCTGATGGTTTAAACATTGGGGTCTCAAAAGATCGATAGCGTCACAACATTCATCATGGACGGGACCGACAAGGAAGGAGCAGTCGCATTCGGAAGATTTGTGAGGGAACAAATCCCACCGCGGCATCTTAACGTCCCACTGTGGTGCCTGCTCACAGGAGCTGTTTTCATCCTTTAATGGGGCACACGAAAGACTCCTGAATTCTTCCTGTATAACGCTGGTTCATTTCCTTCAGAGGGCCAGATGTTTTCTCACAGAAACGTGCATCTTATCCCAACTGCTGAGCACTTAATGTAGCATGTCTGCAGTCTCCTTTGCAGACGAGTTCAACACATGCACACGCCTGTTTTAGAGGCAGAGGAGGCTGGACGGTGAATCTTCACCTCGGAGATGAGGTCGCATCCGGTTTGAAACCAAGCGTTTCAAGTCATTTCCTAAAATGAGCAATGCTTTTGGCTCTTTTTTTTACCAGCATCTTTTCCTATTGCAAAGACGCATTTACTTGAAACCCTACTTTTCATCAGTTTGTTGCCATAGCACCGTTGTGGGATCCTGTGGGATCCTGTGTTGTGGGAAGCCTACCAACAGTAGCTAAGATGTTATATACTGACTATGTACAGAAGAGTGTCAACGGCTTTGTCTCTCTCCAGTGTTTGGATGTCAGAGAGGTAAAGCAATGATAAATATGCTTTTCACCAGAAAGTATTCAGAAATGCTAATTAATGTTTGCATGTGCTGATGATGCAGTTTCGAAGAAGACATTCATTATTAGGTCGTAACAGCAGCTTAGTAGAAATCTGCCAAAATCTCTCATACCGCCTCTTGGAAATATAGACATCTCCAAACCTCATAAAACTGACTTTTCCCCCGTCTGCCGCCTCTTGACACGTGCGCACGGCGGGGTTCCCGAGCTGTGAACCAGAGCCGACAAGACAGAGACAAGCGAGTTTAACTGGCAGGTCAAGAAGGTGCAACCCTGCTTGATTGAAATAAGCGTCCTGGAATTTAAAGCGAGCAGTCGCTCGGTGCCGTTCAGCCGAACTGATTATATTCTCAGGTTCTAATTGATGTTTTCGCTTATTATCGTTGTTTTTATTCTCTTCCTCTCTGTCAGACTCATTCCTCCTCCACTCTATTTCCTCTTCTTGGCGCCGCTCGGCAGGCAGGGTCAGTGGCGGGGTGCTGCTGATAAAACAAGCCACGTCCACTCCAAGAACGACGATCCATACTGTCACACACCTTTTCCACTAATGAAAACTGAAACCACACTGGCTGGAGCTCCGTGTGTGCCGCTCGTTCTCTGAACGGGGGCGATCCCAGCATCTATCTGAGTCGGGGGCGTCTGTCCTCCCCTGGCTTCTCCTCTTTCCCTTTAATTGAGCTCTGGCACTGGTGTCTCCCCGTCTGACTCTCGCTCTCTGTGACCTTACATCACTTGTGCTTACCCGGCGTTGCCAATACTGGAACCTCAGACTGACACACGAAACCAAGCATTCCAGTCAACGCTTCCCGGGAATGTTGTTCGACCTCTGAAGGCTCTAAACCTTAAACTAGAATTACAGAAAAACGGTTTTATCTAAATACTAACGAGTGACACTAAAATAGTAAATAACCCTACTGGTTCCATCCAGCTCCATTTGACAGGAGGCTCCTCTTGGATTTGACAGTGGCTTCTGAGGAAGAGTTAGTCACCTTTGTAAGTCATAGGGGGAGCATCTGTGACTCAGGAACGCTGTCTGCCTCTTACAATTTTGAACCTGCAAACACGTCTCTTTTTATTTGTCCCAGATGTGTGAGTCAGGACTCAAAAATTCACTGCGAGCGAAGAACAAAGCAAACATATGCATAACAACTGTGCAGCCTCCTGAGGTCTTATATTGTTTGGAATATTTACTATGACTCTCAGACAACTGGTTCGGGAAGGAGGATGTATCCTCTGCCAAAACATTTACTTTTCCATTGAGCTACTGCACATGTGGATGGGCCGGCTCCTAATTCCATTAGCACAAACTGCCCCAAGAACCTCCTCATTTGCATGAGGAGCGCAGCAAATGTCATAAAGCGATAATGTATAAGTTGTTTGGTGGAGAGACATTACTCAGATGACAGAAAATTGAATGATGTGAGTCAAAGCCCACAGAAATTATGACAACTCATAATTTGACAACTTCGCCGACCCGACTCCGGGATGTAGCGCAGTTTGACGTGATAAGCAATGATGAAACATTCCAGGAAAATGAAGAACTCCCTCTCAGCCTCCTTAATTGGAAATATGGTTCTGGTAATGGTTGTGTGATTAATCAAGACAAATATTTCCAAGATGGCTGGAAATAAAATTGGTGGCTTTTCTGGCCAAGAAACGATTAGACGTGTCTGATTAGCAGTCTTTGGAGAATTTGCTGAACCCACTAAAGGAGACCATCATCAGAGCAATTAGATACATTATGGTTAGAGATATTCCATTAGATACAGACAGAAATGGTCAAAACACACAGAATATAATGATCTTACTGTCGTATTTTTATAGCAAATAGTCTGGGTTAATACCTCTGTCCAGTCAATTAAGTTATATTTTCCTACAGATTGCAGATCTGTTATCATTGTAGAAAATGTGTACTTGCATGACTTGTTATTTGTTTAACTCGGAGTGTTTTAAAGATTTAACTTATGAACCCATTCATCTGGTTTGATTTATTGCAAAGACAAACACGGGCAGCGTAATGTGCTACTGTTCCTTTCAAATAAGGTTCAGCAGAGGCTTTCTTCCATCTGTGAGTTATTTTTTTATACATTATTATTGTGTTGACATCATTTGTAACGTTGAAGCGAGGGGCTGAAGCGGAGGACAGCTTCACAACGGCTGAATAAAGAGGACAGAATTGATGAAACAAAAAGAAAGCGTTGAGTATTCGAGCGTGGGTGGCCGGCATATTCCCAACCGCTTCGTTGGCGAGCTGGCTATCATGCACCAGTTAACTGGCTAACCCTTCAAAAAAAGTGAATGCATCACTAGTCTCTGGCTTATCGGGGCCAAAGTTTAGAGAACGTTTCTTTAGAAGTGTGACTTCCAACTTTTATCCTGTCGGTTTGAGGGGTAACACTTACGCGGCGTGGACTGGCTGTCGGGTGGTGGTAGGTCTCGGGGTCTGAGCCTTAGTGGCATCAGCAGCATTCTCCGGGGCCCTTCTCCGCTGTTGGTCTCTCTGGAAAACATTGATCCCCGGCTGAACGCGTCTCAGACCGGCCCCGTCGCGGATGTACACCTGCTCCGGAGTCACCTCCTCGCAGCGGGAGCCCTGGAAGCCCGAGCGGCACACGCAGGTATGCGGTCGGCTGCAGGAGCCACGGTTCTGGCAGGGGGGCTGGCAGTCAGCTGAAAAGAGAGCACAGATGGATATCAAGTTTTCAGCAGGTCACGTTGGAACATGTGCCCCCCCTTGTACGAAGCAGCGGTAGCAGAAATGTTTTTCCCTGATCTCCAAACAGCGGCTCAGGTTAAATTGATTGAATCAAGGGGCCATTAGTTTCCCTCCTCAGCTCATTCTGTCTTTTCATTCAGGAGAGAGCCTGGAGGGGCTGTCATGTTCAATTTCTCTTGAGTCTTAAACTGCCCTGTTTAGTCTAAACATATATGATCACTTTATCCAATTTCTCACCGAGGTAGTAAAGCCCGTTTCCCAGGTTCGTGGCTCAGTTTAACACTGCTGACATTTCCAGATGGAACGATTTCCTAAAAATATCCCCGATTTAGTCCCCAGGGTGTGTTTTCACTGTAACGGGAAGCTTATAAATAAAATAAATAAAAGCATGAGGTAATGAAATAATGAGCAAAAGGGAATAACTGTCAGCTGTGAATAGCCGACACCTCATCAAAGGGATTACGAGCAGTCCCGCAAAAGAGAAAGAAAATCGCAGGGCATAAAGCTGATGAATGGGCGCCCGATATTTATCAATAGTCTGCAAACACACAGCGCTGAGGTCATTTCATGGCCATGGAAAAATAATCTGTGTCACCAGTTCGCCCCCGCATTCTCCCATCAAACTCCAGAAACTTGGAACGCCGTGGGACTCACAGCGCACACAGTAAAGAAGTGATCTTGTGACACAGTGGTACGTAATAGACAGCACTTACAGATTTATAACACTTCAGACAGAAAATTAGGCCACTGGTTCGTGGTGGCTGGAGCCAACTGCAGCGCTGAAGACAGCTGCTCTGGACGCCGAGGGAACGCTGCCGCTAATCTTGGCAGCGGAGAGTCTTGGCGGTCGACGAGGGCCCCCACTGGTAGCGAACGACGTGCTACCTGCTGCACGTTTCCTGTTGTCGCTCTACGGCGCTGGCCATTGGATCAAATTGTGTTTGACTCGAGTGAAAAGAGGCCAGACCAAACCAGCGCGAGCGCCAAACTAAAGTGAGAAGGCCGCCATATTTCCACACATGTTCCCCGACTCTGGTTTAGTGTTTTAGGTCGGAATGTCCGCTAATTGTAAGTCGGCAGCATTAGCCGTCATCAGCTTGTGGTACGAGGAAAAACCAACAAATTGGAGATTGAATGTCACACAATCACTGCTCTCTTATGCTTTGTGGTGGGGCTAATTTTGTTTTAACCATATAATTCTTTTGAGCCTCAGAAGAGAAAAGCAATCTCACTTTTTGATGAAGTATACACATTTACAGAAATGCGGTTGTTGGATTTGTGTAACTCTGAATGTGATTCGAATTTTCCATCATGGGATAAAAAATTTTTTTAAAAACTCGCCTGAGGTCTGTTTGGCGAGGGCTGAAACACAACAGCTAACTAAAGCGCAGGCTGGCGTCCTGCCACCGCCTCGTCCGGAGTCTGTTTAACCTCAACGTTTAGGTAGACGCGGGGAGATCAAAAGAAAAAGCCACCGTCTCCGGTGACATCCTGCCGGGGGAAGGACCTGGTAATGTGTGAAACTGAATTCTTCAAATAAACTGTGTGAGTCCAAATAAGAAACAGAACCGGGCAGAAAAGGGACCTAAAAGCCGGAGCTTCACGGCCAGTTTCCAGTGGGTTATGCGTGACGTGTTACCCGTTTTCAGCAAAAAATTGACGCCAGACAAGCATGTCGCCTGTGCTGACAATAGACAGGACGGTTCAGTGACATGAAGCCCGTTGCGTGGCCGGGCTGTACGCTGTCAGTGCCCGTCTGTGTTGTCCCTGAGTCCTGCCTCTGGGTTGTCGAGCGCATTGTCACAGTAATTGCTGTCATGCAGATTTGTCTTGCACATCATTAAAACTAATTGCCTCGCATTCCATCCATTTCAAAAATATGTGCGGCAATTATTACTTCGCAAGGGTAATAAAATGAGAATCCATCCGAAATGAAAGAGGAGAAACGGCAAACATTCCTGGCATTACCGCTCCAACCTTAATTATGACCGAAAACAGAATTGCCAAGTTTGGGGAGATTGTGTCCAGACCCAGTCATCTGAAAAGAGGAGACGGTTTAGACTGATGTTGGCAGCTTTGAACCTTCCAAACAAAGACGATGATCCAGATGAACCAGCAATAAATCACACCATTAATATGGAGGCCTTCATCATCTGGGTGTGCAGAGCTCTGGCAAACTCTATAAGGAAGGTTTAAGCCCCCCCTGAGCTGGATTTGTGGTGGTTTGCTGACCCCGCACGGAGCCTGACGTAACCAGTTATGCCAGTAACATACACACTGCCGCATTTACTGTATACCCGGGCGCTGTTGTGTTGGTGTGCTCCGCCACAGCTCTGCTGACTCAGCAACATTCAGCCCATGTTTGTGGAGATGTCTTTCCATGGGTTGAGGCTATCTGGCAGTATATGTAATACTTTAATGAACCGTCATTAAAGTGTCCGTGTTTGCAGACTTATTTGATCGCTCTCTCTCGAATCTATCCAAAGGTCCCGGAGAAAGAATCAGAAATGCGCAGGACGTAGTAATATATGTAGTAACATCTCAAAAGGGACATATGAACCTATAAATAGAGGACCCAGTCAAATCCAAGCATTACAGTTAAAGTTCAGGGTTGGATTTCAGGTAATCACAGTAATTCTCCACTTAAGCTAAAGCCATGCTCTTTCCTTACCAAGGTAAGTATTGCTCATGTTTCCACCAGCGGGCTGCCGTCGCCTGTTATGAGCTTAGGTTTGCATTATATCGAGGGAAAATTACATTTGCGCCCCCTCCCATCCAGCCCCTGCACTGAACTGTCATTTCCAACCCAGGGCTCATTTCCATCCCATTACAACCCACCAGAGATTCGCCTTCCCCTCTTTCTGACTCAGAGTAATACAAGCCATCAAATCTTTACAGTGCTTTCTTTCAGCCAGGTGCCATTTGAAACCAATATCCGACCTGACTCATAATAAGCATGAAGAAATATCTCTGCGGAGGTCAAAGTGCCAATTCCTTTCAGAAAGTAATATCGCTAATGAGAACGTAATCGGAATCATTTTTCTTGTACTGATTGATTCACAGCGGACTGACTTCATTATATCCCATTATGAGGCGTAGAAGGTGGGAGCTTCTCCGGAGATGAGAAATTAGTAGATTTTCAGTAAAAGGCTTGACGAAAGTCCTTTTCAACCCTCGTGAGAGAGACAGGAAGTTGAAAACCCTGGCTGTAAACCATTTTTGCAGCAACCTGACTGCAGCGCTGTGCAGCAGCTTCCCAAATGTACTTCAGTTGTGATCAAACTCTTGAATGCTCACATTAAACTTCGCATTTGCTTTGAGGGCTGCAAATGGGGAGCAACATGGACAATTATAAAAACTCCCAAGACTGTAAATGAAGTCTGTTAAACCTCCTGTGATGACAGCCGGAGCCTCTCTTCAGGAGCAACCACAGACCCTGACAGATTTCATGAAATAGGTCAAGTGTTTAAGATTGTGGGAGGCAGCTGGGAACGGACCAGCAATTCTCTGAAGAACTAAGAATTGGACTATTGAGCAGTTAATACAATTGCCTTTCAAAGCAAATCATTTCAAGTGAGTGTTAATCTTGTTACAGCATGTGATCTCCGCATGGTTGCTGGTGCCAGCGCTATCATTTTATGCTAACTGTTTTGCCTACAGCCAAGATGTTTTTTTTAGTAGGCCCAGGCAAAAAAAAAAAGGTGACTATGGCAAATATGTTGTTTTCTGTCTAGAAAATGTTGCATTTTATTGTCTTGACCCTCCAAATGTCTGCTGGCAGATTTTCTTCACTTATAGCTGACCCATGATGCCATGTGCATGACTTTTAGCTAGGAGACGCATGCTGTCCCACCTCACACTTCCACATTAAGCATCTAATGAGCCACATGCTAGGGTTCTCTGTGGAGGACGTGTGGACCTGAGGGCGTAGGCCGGCAACTTGTAAATCTGGCTCTGTGAGAGTGTTGTTCACCGAAAAAGCCACAGTCTTCATCCTCCTGAGGGATCACATCTCAACAGCTTCCATATGGTCTTTAAGCAGGAGGGCGCAATGATATATGGCCCGCTACGCGCTACCAACACTGTGGCCTCGCTAAACAAGTCGAATGACTGTCGGAGAGGGGCTGCGTGCAGTTAATGTTGCTTTATAAGTGTCAATCAGGCCCCAACTTGCATTTTACACTGACTACTGAGAGACCTGCCAGAGCCTGGGAGCTTTTTCACATCAGGTAAGGAGCAAAGGTGTGATAGAAGTATACTTTTAGACTTTACGAGGCCAAGTTTGCACTCTTAATATTTATTATTTATGTTTAAGAACAGCTTGAACGGACAAATAAACAACAAAACAGAGATTCCAAGGGTCCAGACAGTGGGTATTACCTTGAACTCAGCACACTTTAGTCCATGGTAGCAATTAGAAAAACATGTGGTGGAAGGGCCCAAAACAGGACTCAATTGTAACCTACAAGCACCCAGACCAGCTGGAGAGGTGAAATACTGAGAACGAGCTGTCCGACATACATGTTAATGATGGGTCTGGGGGATGATGAGGTGTGTATTGATTATAGGGTCTGTCTAATGGGCCATAACTCTCTGTGGGGCAAGACTGAGTGCTGCGCAACCCTCGCAAATCCACATCCACACGCATATATAAACCCGAGGAAAGCTCTGCGGCTGTCTGTGCAGCAATAATGTCACCGGCGTCAGCAGAAACGCCAGGATTTCTCAAAACCTCCAGTTGTCATAAAAAGAGAAAAGGCTGATTAGGAGGTTTGGTGGTGTTTGGTGTCCTTTTTTCATGGGAAACAAGCTCCTTCTCAAATGTTCCTGCTCCCCTGCTGCAGAACGACGTACCCCTGCTCAGCATGACTCGTGGATGGAGTCGATTTTCTCAAGCACATTGACTCATCCTTCAGCGGCTCTGCTGAAAAACGAATGCATGTATCGCTATTGGTATCGTGGGATCTCGGGCAATATCTCGCTACGTGCATGTGCTTCGGTTGGACTGTGAACTCTACTTGCGTGTTGTACTGTATACGCTTTGATTACATGCATATGCCATAATGGAGTGCAGCTCCAACAGTTGTAACGTGTAATAAATCTTTTGATTCTGCCTGGATGCTCAAAAATGAAGACACATTTATACATCTGCAATTTTCAAGCTCTGCGTTTCTTTCTTTTTTTCCAGTTCGGTGGAAAAAGCCTGGTATGGTACCTTTCAAAATATACATGCCCGCGTACCAACGTACCAACAAAAAGCAGCTCGTATCCATTGAAAATGGTGAAGCTACTGTAGTGTTTTAGGTCAACAAATATCAACACGTGTATTTGCCAGCTGTTTCACACATGTTGTGGCAGCAAATAAGAGCAATAAATTAATTACATCAGCATTAAATCCTAAGAGTAACTACAGAAAACACTGATCAGCCACATCATTCAAACCACATGCGTGATATCACATCGGCCCATCTCGTGCTATCAAAACAGCTGTGGTAGTTCTGAACACATTGTGGGGTAGAAATTGTCAAGTGAGGGGGCAAAACACCACTCATTTGTCCAAATGGATGTTATATGTTAGTCTGAATACCACAAATCCATTAAATCTATACGGTTAAAGCAGACAGCAGAACTCAGGAAAAGTTCCCCAACCAAGTGGCTCTCTGCAATGTCAGTTTTCTCTGGGTTCAACTGGGACTCTGTGTGGCACAGCCGGCCAAGAACGCTGGAAGGCACTCAAAAAGTAATAAAGTCCCACTGCCCGTCACCGGTTGCTCTGGGGAATGAAATCAACTTCACCCCACCACGCGAATGATAGCATCTTTCATCTGCAACCACTCTGACAGAAACAGGTATAGATCCAGGACTGTCTTTGAACCATCGTGCCACATGGACTGCAGACTTTGGCCAAAATATTGGGAGGATCTAGCGTGATGAATGAATTTCCCTGCTGGATCTAAAAGCCTGTCGTTTAGGGAGCAACTCACTTTCAACATAAATGAAGCTTTTCTCCGTGCAGCAGGGAGGTTTCCCCAGTGTTATCCAGTCTGAAAACATCAGCACTGTGTGTGGTATAGCACATTATTAATCCAAACAAGCCCTGTCGACTTAAGAAGCCAGAGCTGCACAACACAGCGCAGAGTGCTATATGAACACGCAATATTATCACAAGGTCACAGGATTGAATGAGTGCCAGTGTGTTGCCTGGTCGGTGCTCTAAATCCATCCTCGTCACCTTTCAAAGAATCCATTAATAGCCAGATATGGCTGAAAAACGTATCTAAAGATACAAAAGAAACGAGCCAGCACAGGCATCCCCACCGGGTTTTATTCATTTATTTTTTCCAAGATACCAAAAAGAGAAAAGAGCACTGTAAAATATTGAATTAATGGTTAATGTATTTATCCTAAAACTTGTCAACAGTTTAATTTTTCACCCTAATTCGCCTGCTAAGAGGCTTTCAGTTATATAAACAGGCTCCCGTGTCTGTCTCCAGCACAAACAGTAAACCTTTATTCGACTTGGTCTTTTCCCCTTTTCAGTGATTACCATTACCAAGTGCCCAAAATTCCCATGCCATGTCACTTTTTGTGAGTGATGATGTGGTGCTGAAGAATTCCGAGGTGCTACTGGATAAAATTCAAGTTTGAGACTCCGAGCTGACCATTGGGATTATGGGACACGTCAGAAAAGAATGATAAAAAACTAAATTTTGGTCATTAGACAACTAAAAGCTCTAAATCTTGTTGAAGTTGCAGTACTGAAAATATTCCGTCCATCCTCTCTTAGCCACTGGGGGAATTGGGGCGCCGGACCCTATCCGAACAATTGCCGAGGCAGGAATGTGCATGAATCTGGCATCGAGCTTTGGTATGAATACAAATCCAGATCCAGGATTTGGAGGTTTTTCAAACCTGGGTGCAAAGTTGTATAGCCCAGGTGGGTTCTGATCCGTCTACTTTTTTAATTTTCCTTTGAAAGATTCCTTTATCGCTTACAGCGACGCAGCTGTCTTTTATTATAAATCAGACTGGAAGACTACCGTGGAACTGTGACCGGGTAAGGCGTCACTGTGGCCCCCACTTTATCCTCACAACAATGCTGGTACACAGATGTGACTCCCCATATGGCGTGGAATTAGCATGTGGCCCGAGAGCAAAAAACATCTCACGCATTTACTTCACAGCCACAATTAATCAAAGGTTGGTTCAGTAAAACCTCTGAAGGAGGCGGAGGGAAATACACATGAGAGCGCTCTATCACGTGAGCGTGGCTATTCGCAGCAAATTAAATCACTTTAATGCACACGTACGTCAGCTCCACATCCATCCTGAAGGGGGAAGAAAAAGGCACATTCAGTGTCGGTCGTGCCAGAACATGGGCAGGTCCAAGTCATTGGAGAGCCAGACAACGATCCCCAACTGGGCCCACGGAGACCCAGACATAGCTCATTTCATAAACACATTTCTAAAAACATGTAGGCGCACTCCCTGGACAACAAGTGATCCAATTCCTGTCATATATTTGCTGTGAGCTCAACCCATTTGAACAAGGAGGCATTGTTACCGAGCCATAACACCAGACACCGGACCCAGTCTTCGCGGATGAAGCTTGCAGCTGACACTTTTTAAAATCAGCCATTACTTCAATCCTTACGGAAGGAATTTTCTATACCCAGCTTGTCCGCAGCACATTTTATTTATGCTCCCACTCAACCGGTTTGGTACTTTGTTTTCCCCCCACTGTGAATGTGTTTTTTCATGCTGCCATCTCCGACCAGAGCCAGGGATGGAATGAAGAGAGCCTGAGCCTTATTTCCCCCTACGGAGGACCACGTGGGGGGTTCCAGTCTCCGCTCGGGTCTCGGGCCTTTGTGTTGGCACCTTGCCTGCCATAGGGTTTCGCTCAGCTGATGAGAGCGTAGCCCCCAGCCGCACCTGGGTCAGGGCCAAGATGTAAAAGGGTCCAGATGGTTGGAGAGACCCCTGGCCCACTCGGACACTGGCTCGTTTACCACAGCCAACTTGGACTGGGTCTGGTACGTTCGGGCAGATTGAAGTTATTTACTTTTTGCTCTGTGTTCGGGGTAATTTACACCTCGGTAAGTGCATCCTTAACTGGGACTTGAGAGAAAAAATGAAAAGAGGCTTCGCACCAGGCAGGAGGGAAGTAGATCTAATTAGGAGGCTGCTGGGGCAAATCAGCTCGTTGTGTAATCGACTGGCTGAAATGTGTGTTAACAGTTAACTCTGTGTGCCTGTGAGCATGTGTGTGTGTGTGCGTGTGAGAGAGAGAGAGAGAGGGAGAAAGGAGGAGGATGGTTAGCGTGGTGAAAAGGGGGAAAAGACAGACACTTGTAAAACTCAGAGATGACTTGCTCTTTCTAACCTGTTATTTGCTAACAATTGAGGTCACAAATGTGAAAATTGCAACCATGCATGCCGCGGCAGCTGGGGGCGATCCCCGACTACGCCGCTCAGAAGATCGTCCCGATGAGACCCAACGGCCTTAATAGTAACAATTTAAAATTACATTTAAATACTGGTTCACAGCCGGTGGCCAATTAAGCATTCACAGCTGGTGTCTCCTGTTCCACTTTTAATTAACTGGCAGTTAGAATGTCAAATCCTCCTGCGGTCCAGTAAAAGAGAAATGGCCCCACCCATAATTAGGGGCTTGTGTCAAAAAAGGGAGCCAAGTGCTAAGTGGTGGTAATTTCCAAGACATGCGAAGAAAAAGGCAGACGAATGGCGCGAGATGAGCTATAAGGAAAACATTCATTGGCCATTTCAGTTTGATGGGATCGTCATTACAAGTCATTTACAGTGTTATTTTTCAGTCTGAGCATGTAGGAAGGTAAAGCGGTCTGCTGTCTGCACAGTTTAAACTCTGATACACATCAGAAAAGTAATTGTGCTTGCATGGGTTACAATTATGTGGGACATCGGGTTGCAAGGAGTGGAAACTTGTCTTTGTAGGTGGATAGGTGGCTATTTGTGCAGATTACATAGATTTTAATGTTTTATTACACAAGGTGTGTCAGGATGGGGGTTTTTTTTAACTTACGTTTTATGCAGCGATTGGTTCCTGGTGCCAAAGCCCAGCCTGAGCAGCACTGCTGACCTCCACAGACATTGGGTCTGGATAAAAAGGAACACAGCAAAAATGAGACACTGATAACTCTTTTTTTTAAATCCAGTGTGCAATAACAGGGTGAGAGAAAGAATGGAAGGCCTCAAACTTTTGCATGACAGACTGATCTGGTTCCAGACGCTGTCGTAGTGTCGGATCACTCTGATGTGGCTGGCCCATTGATATGAGCACCTTGGAGATTTCACTATAATTGCATTTTCCTGGATAAAAAATCCAGGCAAGTCACGAAATTCTATCCGGTCGGGGACTCAACAAGTCCCTCGCTCTGTTATCGGAGAGTCCAGGGTGAATACAGAGTAATCTGAGATTTGGGAGGATTATGAGAGACGCTCGGGACATGAAAAGCACCCTGCATCTTCTGTAAATCACTGAGCAAATGAGAGATGACAAGTTTTAAACAGTGATATCTGAAGTCTTTGCACCCTCTAATCCGCAGCTCGCCGTGCAGGCCAACTTTTTTTTTTTCCTTCCAGAGATGGATGAAAAGGCACCAGACCGCAAGAGCGACTTAAGGGCAACAGACGGCGCGCTGGCACGGACCCGTGCCCCATCGTCTCTTTCATGAAATATTACAGTAAGTGCTTGCCTGACTCGCGGCGATTTCGGAGAGATAATGGAATTGACTCGTTGACCCCAGCAGGATTTCATTCATTTGATGCTGGAAATGTTAGCGAGGCGTCACAGGGATAACGCGCGGTTGTTTGGGCCCTCTGGCGGTATCATCTTAGTCACAAATCAAACAGCTCGGGCCGTGCACGTGCCAAAGACTTCAGTCATCACATTCAGAGTCCATCAAGGGATATGTGTCTGTTATTGAAAACTTTAGACAGCAGCATGAGCAACTTGCCCCGGGTGTTATTATGACACGGTGTTCAAAAACAAGCTGTATTTGAGTTTGAACCCCAAAGTGTGGAGGCTCGGGATTATTTCACCGCCCAGCTATCTGAGTCACCCAGACGTCCCAGCCGTCCAACGGGTGCAGGCGACTGGGAATGGGGGCCTGGAGGGGGGAGCAGACTGAGTCACTGTGAGGGTAAATCAGTGCAACGAGTGCTACCAGCACCCTCAAGATGACTGAGCCTTCTGAGGGGAAATGTGTCATGAAAAACACATCTGATTCATCCAACGCATGATTCAGCCGACGGTAATTAATCAAATCAACGTGAAGGCGATTCCAGCTAACTGCTCCCGTAGAGCAGAGTGACACCTGTTCCGCTTTGAAAGCAAAAAAAGAGAAAAACAAAACAAAAACACTGTTCAGGACAAGACGTTCTGCTCCCGGGTTCGAGCAGACATTTGTCTCGTGTCGCAACGAAGCACGTTCAGGCGGATGTCAGTGTGTCTTTTTTATGTGTTGACAGATGGAAAAATGTTGCCCTGGAGACGGGTCGTCCCGATGCCCTCCTCTATTTCCCATTTTCCCATATTTGCCTTTTGTTTCGTGCTGCGGGAGGTGTTGGTTTTCACTGCACTCGGAGCTGTTTGAGCTGAGAAGTTTGAAACGTGAAAGTGAACCGCAGCTTCAGCCAAGTGAGCGCACAGCATGTCTCCAGATGGCGAACCCATCGAGTCCTCCTCCTGCTTGTAAACCGGTCCCCGTATAAATAATATCATTCTGAAAGCCAAGAGGCACTGTTATGACAGAAAAGAGATATATCATCCTTATTTCGGTATCAGTGACCCAAGATGAGTCACTCAGATCCCTCTTTTGATTAATATGTAAAACACTTGAAGAGTGAGGGAAGTATGGAAACAATCCCTTGACTGTTTGGAGTTTTTTTCTCCTTTCTTTCTTTAAAGAAACTTTTAAAAATAGGGATTTGCAGCAATGGGGGACCAGTGGAGAAACAGGTGTTTCTGATCACTATAACCTAAATTACAAATGTTCTCCAGCCAAGACTCTGCGAGGGCCACTACAGGACTTGGCCACAGGCGAAGTGCACAGATCTTGGGCATATTAACTGTTCTCTGCACCCTCTCTCTTTACAGATCAGTGTAGCTGAAGCAGTGGTGAAGGGGAAAGACTGGATTGATCCCAAATCACTTCATTCCAACTGCTTATTTTATTAATAATCCCTTCAATCTTCATGTTGAGAATAACAAAATACTCCCCAAAATTTCAGATTGCAGTTTTATTTATACTTTTCTCTATGTTTGTTTGTTGTTTTTTTGTGTGTTATGTCATGTCTTAAAGAGAGCTTCTGTTGAAGTGGGCCACCATCAATTTACAGTCAACCACTGTGTACAGTAAAATAGGTCACACGCATTCTTCTGGAATGTTTAATGGCTTAAACAGCCTGATGGGCCAAAACATGTTTGTAGCAGACTGGATTGTACATGTGTCTCTCTTACCCCGCCAGTCTCCGTGCGCTGGGCCTGCTGTTCTGCCTGCGGGTCACTTTGGTTCGGTGCTGCTGGCTGACCGGGTGCCTGGCGGTGCGCGGCGCGCTGCCCCGCGGCGCCGAGACCGGATCCTCCCGGGAGGCGCCCGCCGGACGCGCCGGCGCTGCTGCGGATGTGTGCCTGCCCTCCCGCTGCGACGACGCGCCCCTGGGGAGGCGGACCGGAATCCCAGAGTGGCTGGAACCAGGAGAACTTTCACCTGATCGCCCCACCGAGTGACCTTGACTCCCGTCCCGAGACTGCGGCTCCCCAGTTGTCCGGTCTGCTCCCGCACCTCCTTTCCTCCCACCACCTGTTGTGTCTTTTTGACTGTCACTAATTTGCACGAGTGCAACAGTCAACAGTATTAAAATAAAGCGTCCTGAACGGTCCATTTTGACGTGTATTTGGGAAAAAAAGGAGGGGGGGACCACGGCGGAATGCGCAGAGTGCGTAACGATTTTATTTTTAAACGGAAGAAATCTAAAACGATCCAGCACAAAGCTACACGAGTTCAGCAAGAAGACATCCTCTCCATTGAATGAAATTGATACCTCTTCATAATGCCAAGGTATGAATTTACGCAAAAAAATATGTGCAGCTTCCCTCTCAGCACTTTGAACTGAAGTAACTAAGCTCTTCTTCGTTGTGCACGACTCCCGTTACTTCTGATGAGCTATTAATCCATCTGCTTAAGTTTAAACGAGGCGCAAAGAGAGCAGCGCGGTGGCTCCGGCGCTGCTAAAGCTCCTCTCACATACTCCAAGTGAGAGAGTTTGAATCGTGCTCCCATGAATATCACCACCTCCTTGGATCTGAAGTCACCGGGAGTTTTTTTTTTTTTTTGGAGGGATTGCATGCGCTTTGCAAGAAGAAACTCCCCCTTTGTCGACTGTGTTGTTGCTTCACTCAGTGCACCGCACGGTCCATGTGCCCACACGCACATGCGTTGCCAAGTTCATGCTACCGTGTCTCCTCCTGTGACCGACGCTGCTGCCGCATGAACAACAACATCCAGCTCGAGTTAAATGCAGAGGCTGCAGATCGAGACAAATGCGTCTGTAGCCAACAAGCTCGTGTTTATAACAGCATGTCAGTTTATTCCTGCACCACCAAAACCCTTCAGCACGAACCCAACTCCAAACTTTTGGAAAAACTGGTTTAAGTTATATAACATCCCATTCATCTCCCTCTCTCATCCGTGCTGTATCATCACTTTCCCCCCCGAACGTGTGGAAATAGCCCATTTCTTTTCTCCCATAAGATCTTGGACAACCCAAAAAGAGTTGGCTCACTTCTCGGATTCAGCCCGCAACGATGCGCGGCTCCCTTTTATGAGTGGTCCCGGGGCACTATTACCACTAACAGGACTTAATTCCAGGACGTGCAGTAGCAGAGAGGAAGACCACCAGTCTGCTTGTTCAGAAGATCCACAAACCTTCAGCAAGCCTTTGGCTTTTATCCTCTTCTTTGAATAACTCATGTCACGCTTCACTGATGATTAGAGCTTATGCTGCAGTAATTAATGGGAGAAGAATGTTGCATTTGTCAAATCCGACAGCTTCACTCCACCCTGCTGGTGTCATAGATCATGGCCGATAGCCCCCAGCATCCTTGAAGGGGACCCGGACACGCACGGACAAATCCTGCCTTCTCTGAGACCAGCAGGTCAGATTTCTCCAGCTTGGACTCTGAATCTCTCATTTCCATTCCATTTTTTTGTGTGAATGTTCTGAATTTTACGTCTCATTGTGTCAACTCAAGGAAAGTTCCAAAACCAAAATATGAGACCTCCAGACCTCATGATGCTGTATCCAGGATGAAACCGATCCGCTCAGGACCGCACCGGTGTCGGCTCCACGGCAGCCGAGACAGACGGGGAAGTTGGGGGGAACCGCTGGATGCCAGAGCCGACCTGGACCCGTCGCCATCTCCGGCGAAGCCGCACAGACGTGACCACAAAGCAGAGCTTCGGCGAGCAGAAAAGCAAAGAACGCTCAGGTGCCCATTATGTAGTTTTAACCCAGGGTTTGATTGGTCAACTTAGTAGAAAAAAACAACCTAAACAACTGGGGCAGATGGATATTGCTCCTGTACTGCAGCCCACCACCAGAGGGCCACGTTATCCATCAATTTAAGCTTTTTAATCAATATTTTTGACTTTTTTTTAACCTTTTTACATCTGAGTTAATTGCAGCTTTTGTCAAAACAAGTAAAGACATCAATTCAATGCAAAATAAATCAGTGTACATGTTCAGGTGGAAATAAAACAATCATCTTAAGACAGTATCCATATAAACAACACATCTCCTCCTCTCCAAACTGCCATCAGCAGAAGGGTGTCCCCCCGACCCCCGTATAGAGACAGTTTAAATAAAGATGAATCGCATTATAAACATCAGATGATCAAAACACTGATCGCAGCGTTGCTTAATTAGGCCGTGGAACACAGCTGAAGATGGAATTGAGTTCCTCGCTTTTAAGTAGTGAGTTACTGCTCCCTGGGGTTGGGTTGGGTTGGAAGAGTTCGGCCAGCTTACAAGAAAATATCAAATAATCAGTTACATTAATTGTGGAAACATTGCACACAGCTGTCCACCACGTTGCGCTCCCCCATAAACTCTCCATAAAAAACAGAAAAATGATGGATTTCACATCTTTGAGAACGAGAACTCATTGGAAGCTTGTCACCAATAAAGCAGCGACCGCATGCGCGCGCATACATAAAATATCAAAAGTACACGTGCAGGAGGGCTTTTTACGGCGCGCCGCAGCACCTGCAGGGGTCAAAAGGGGCCGGTTATGAGTGGCTGAAGATCTGTGGAGCCGCTCGATCCGTTATGAAAGCAACTGTAACGTGGCCCAATTTGATACAATTTGCAGCATCTGGGGGAACTTTAGAATAAATACCAGGAGGATGTCTCTGGCTTTGACCAATGTTCTGCACAAAGAGCCCTTTCAAAGCTCTGGCATGACAACCGAGCCACTCCTATCAGCTTTCAGACACAGAGGAGAAGCATAACTGCGTTACGCCGCGCACTTTGTGCGGCCCATCTGACAAATAAGATTAGAGTCCACAAACAATGTGCAGGCCATGGGCACGGATTCCTCTCAGGGACAGGACGATATTTTTAGAGTGTAAAGTCAGGAGAAATGCGGAGGCTGCCGGACACAAACTCTTTCACCTGCCAGAGAAACGGATTTGCATCGCTTGCATCCTGCCTTGTCAACGCTGAGCGAGTGAGTCAGGGTTCAAGTGTTCCCATTAGAAAGCCAAACCGTGTCATTAGTGCCAGAATGTGGCGCTCTCATTATGAGCGAGCGTCGACGGCGTATTCTTAGTCTCGCCTGCAGAATTTCAAGTGACCCATGTGAATCGGCCCCTGTGATGACTTTCAATGGATAGAACCAACAAGGCGCGTCAATCTCGTCGTTAGCTACCTTTTGCTTTTCGTATCGAAGCCCTCGGCTCTCCTCGCTCTTTGCCCAGAAGCGTATAATACTGACATTGTACCGACTGAATGGCGCTGAGGACCTAGGGGAGAAAACGTGGAAAGAAGGGGGATTATTTGGTAGAGCGCTGCCAATTATGGGCTTTAATAATAATAGCATTTTTTTAGCGGATGTGACAGCTTTCCTTACAGCCGACGTCTACTGAGACGTACGTTTAACAGCCGTGCGGCAACAAGAGGAAACAGATGAAGGTAGCGGAGGATGAGTGGAACGTGCTCAGGACGAGCAGACCCTTTAAAACCATAACATATGTGCAACACTTTTACTGCGCTGTCACTTTAGTGCAGAAAAGAAATCACCATCTGTCAACATCAGGCCTTTTAAAATGGTGAAGCGATCCAGAAACCTGCTAAAGGACGGCAAACGTGTCACCAAACTGGATATACACCCGTCCTACGGTACTTAGCTGCTGATTTATTGGCTCAGTCCTGATGGATGTGAGTCATGAACACAAAAGCATAAATCAACCTGGCATCAGCTCTCTGAGAGATCCAAAGGAAACTGTAACAAAGATTAAGATCTTTCATACGTATATTTCTTTTCAGCTTCGGTACTGAACCACCAACTTAAAAATGTCACATAAAAGTACAGAAACAGATGGAACTACCGGTTAGTTACCCTAGCAGGAGCCTTGGGCTGATTAAGGAACCACATCAAGCGTCTCTGCTTCACGTTGGGTTCTCCCTATGGAAATATTTGCAATATTACCTGCAAGGTCCCAGATATCGGAAGGGACAGTTTTGTCCACTGTTGGCAGCCGTACAAGCGCAAATTACCGCTTGGACTCTGTGAAGAGCTTTTGTTGGTTTTGGCTTTGATACAGAAATAATTACAGATCATATAATACAGCACATCCTGTTATTTGGAGGTATCATAGCAGCAGAGAAACCAACTGGATGCCAACTGCATCAAATGAAGTCAAACCTCACACAGAAAGCAATTCTGGAAAAACAAAACAGACCAAATTTATCTTCCTGTGTTTTTCTCTTGGACTGCGGGGTGGTGATATTAACAGCGTGGTTCTGTTTTTGCCTGGTGTGGGTTCATTTTGCGGGGCCCGGAATGACGACGGGGGCATTTTCTGTGCAGCAGGGACCCGGCTGCATTCAGCCAGGGGTAAGTGAACTCCCCAGAGGAGTTGGAGCTGCGAATAACTTTCCTCTCTGAAGAAAATGGTGCTTCCTAAGATAGAAGAGGAATTTTCTTTTTGCTAAAAAGGACAGAGGCAGATGGTGCCCTCCTGCTCCCATCTCAGGGCCAAATATGCAACTCATAAAACACCAAGTCTTGGGCCGTGTTAAGCTCTAATAGAGGAGACATCCCAGGCACTAATGTCAAAATAATAAAACTAACAAACCCTAAATGTTCTTCTAGACAGAACCAGGGAGGTTTAAAGAACTATGCGAGCGTATACACCTCGATTCTCTACTGAAACTCTTCAGTTTAGCTTTAATTTGCGATGCGTCTGACCTTTAAAAGTTTCTCATGAACAATGCACACAGTGATGTCATGGCGCTGCACATTTGATGCCACTGGAGTGGATTCAAAGGGCGGATCCCGCTGGCAGCCAATTAAGGCCCAGTTATTTGCCATAACCTAAAATCACTGCGAACAATCACATGAAATGAACCAAAGGGCAGATTTACACTGGCAGCAGAGCGTGGCGTGAACGTCGCGGCCCTCTCCATGTGCCTCCTTGTTACTCCTCAGTGTTCGGTCCCAGTGTTTTCTTTGGCTCCTTGAACAATCGACAAAAAGAAAAAGCGGGAGGGAGGGTTGAATGTGTGCAATAGATCACGCAGACTTTTCACTCGGAGCTTTCTTCCACTGTCTCCCCGAGTTTCTATCCCCTCCCTTTCAATGTTCCTGGCCCCTCATCTTTGATTCAGCGTGCCTCTCAGACGCCCGGCCCGGCCCCTGCGAGGTCTCCTTCGCTTTGTCGTCTTGGCTGCAACGCGGCAACAAAGTCCCGCGGACCAGCTCCTCTGTCGTGCACCCCCCAGAGCCTGATCGATGGCTGCGCTCCGCCCCGCCTCAGCCACCGTTGTTTCAGTACGGAAAATCAAGATCATTTTCCACATTATCCGTCCTAGCAGGAGGATAGGAATGGATATCTGCTCCGTTTTACCCACAAACCACCACGGCAGGGAGAATCGCTCCGAGCAGACATCACAGAGCCGTTCATCACGGTTGCACTGACGCAGAGACGCTATTAGAGGGGGCTTCCACATGAGGGCGAGGACAAGTTTAGTTCATTCATGGGGGGAGGCATTATTATTGTGCATCCCAGTTTTCAACATTCCTTTTTTATAACCGATTCTTCAGCCATTCTTATAAAAGTGCTGTTGTTTTTGAAGCAGGACCTGTAAAAGCCATTTGGGCTTCAGTACAAAGCGTTAATAGTCTGCTCACTGAACTCTGTAATTACTTCCAGAGGCTCCTATTTCACCACCAAGAAGCTCCCAACAAATCAGTGCAGAAAAATGCCCAAAGCACAATAAACGCTTGCAATGAATCTAACATTGTTATTGTAATATTTTCCCGGGCGCACAGTTTAGGGACCTCTGCTCATTATATAGAGGCTGCGTTTCTTCCCCGGATTAGAGCTGCGATAGACAATCTGGCGGTGAAAAATCTTTCCCTGCCGGCCCTCGGCGGCCTGACCACACGCAGGATGTAGGAACAGATTTACCCGTTAGTCAGTTTGTTTTGATATCGGTCTGCTGAGTAATGCAGGTGAAGGTCAGTTTACCTTCGCTGCTGGGAATGGATGAGACGCCGCGCGCTGCCGGCTGATTCACCGATGACACGTGCCTTCCAGCCTCGCGGCTTGACAGCACATCAGTTTGATTCGGCGCTGCTGTTAATTGCTAACCGCCTCCTCCCTCCTGCACCACGAGTAGTATTCAGCCTCCTGTAATGCTCAGATCTGATGGCGGCTGGTCGGGCCTCATGCTCGGTTAGCTGTGAGCAGAGGATCATGTGCTTCTGCAACCGTTCGCTGAATGAAAAATCTTCTTCTCTGCCCCCAATTAACAGTGAAGGTCGAGTGCCAGAAAGTTATGATGCGATTTAACCCCCCGCGTGAGCTCAATTTGAACTGAATAGCTTTATTAAGCATGATAAATTTGTTATTTTTCAATCCATTAAACCTTTTTCCCATAGTCCATTTAGTCAGGACGGACCTTTGGCCCTCGCCTAACCTATGTTGCTTTTACCGCCGGCGCGCTTCAAGGCAAACGGGGGATGAGGCGACAATTAGCTGAGATGACTTCAAAGTGCTTTGTGCCACAGCCTTTCACTAATTACCAGTCACCAGAGCTGGGTGGGGATCCCTCCAGCACAGAGGGTCAATAGGGGAACACCAACAGCGGCACGAAACAAAGACCAAACTTCAGCTCCGCCGGCGCGGCGGCCGTCAATGAAACCTTGTTACGGTGAAGAGGTCCGTGGGACGAGAGCGGAGGGAGGAGCAGGCTTGTGAGGCTCGGGGAGGAAGCCTTTTTGACTGCGCTGACCTGTCTGTTACAGCCCCCCCGGGCTGAAAGACACCGGGACCTCTGGCAGATGTTTGGGAAAGCCACTCTATTCATACGGAACGTCTTTGAACCGCGTCACGTCAGAGCCACAGAGATGGATGACACACTCATTCACGGTCAGACGTCCAGTAGATCTCATGTGAGTTGGAGTTTTCAGAAGGAGAGATCCATCTCACGGCTTTTAGGGATCCGTCTCTCTAAAATCACGCCCCGAGGGAGCCAGGTTATAGAAAGTGGCGTTGCGCAACACCCCTGTGAAAGGCCGCGCCACATTTTCAGCTTTGTGCAGTGTTCTCGCACGCAGACAGACGCACACGCGCGTGCAGGCAAACATTATTGGACGAGTTCATAATGGAGTGTGAAGTCATGGCGTGGTCGCGAGGTCTCGGTGAGGCGACACGGAACCGCCGTGTCCTCTTGCTCTCCCGAGCTGCAGCGCTGGGGTTTGGATCGCCCCGGGGCTGGGATGACAAACCGACAATAATCAGCCGCGGAGCTAATGAAATCGCCCTCGCCGACACGATTTTTCCAAAATAAAGCCGAAGAAATTAAAACACAGACGGAAAGCGTGGAGCCGATCCTGCCTTTTGTTAACATTCCAGCTCAGCGTAACGTAAAAAAAAGTGTTTATGTGACTCCATCCCGGTCTGTCGGTACGGCTGAGTTTTACACTCGGGCCGCTCCGTGGGGAGCAGGAAGAGAGGCCCCGTGTGTCCAGGGCCTCGTCTCCTGAGCGGCACTAAGCACTCAGCAGGCTTCAAGGCCGAATGTTCATTAGGGAGCCAAGTTTTAACAAGCCCGCAGACAGACATGCTGCTAAACTGCCTCGAGTGCCAAAGGAGGTGAGTTTACTCATCCTGCTGAGCCTCGTGACTTCACATGGCATCATGAGCAACAGCGGTGACCCAGTGGTCGCCTACTGCACGCCACGTCAGGGCGCTGCAGCGAAAGAACGACTAAATACAGCGGGAGGGAACCTCGGGGACTGGAATTTCATTGTTCGTGCGCAGCAGATGAATGCTAACAGCCCAGCAAAGGGAGGGAAAACCTGCAGCTCAATGATGGATCCTACCTTTTTATCTGGAAATAAACATCGCATTTTCTAAACCCTGACAATCTGTGTTAAAATTGGATCTAAAAAGGCTACTTGGGTGGCATTTTCTTAAAAATATGCTCACTTCCTCTCCTGCCAAGGCTCAAGAAGATCGATGCCAGTTTCTCCAGTGATGCAAGGCGGCAGCCAAAAGTCAGTTATAGCTTAGCCTAGCACAAAACCTAGCATTGGGAATCACCTGCTTTCGATTGAGTCAGAAAATCCTACATTTTATCTACTACTTTAAAGAATATCAAGTTTTGTTGAAGTTGTTTCTTCCTCTAAGCTAACCGGCGTCTTTACTTTCTTTCATCCTGCAATGCTTTCCGTTGCCAACTTTATTCCCCTGAATTCTCAACCTTAGACCCTCTATAAGATCTCCATCAGCAGCCGCAGCGGTCTCCCCTTTTTCCCCTCTACACTGGAACAGGTTCTCCGTGCTCAGCTGGCGTTTGCGTTCTGTGAGAGAAGTTAGAATCCCAGACACCAACAACACGCAGCATAATATAATATATCATTTAGAAAGCACGAGCATATTGGTTTATCCGTCATTAGGCCGCCAAACGCTTGTTTCTGTTTTCTTTGTGTGATCTCCTCTCCCCACAGTCCAGACTGAGGACGTAAATCAGTGCACAAATAAAAACAATATGACAGCCGGGTAAACAAAATACACAATGACAGACAGGGCAATTATCTGGAGCTGTTAACACATTGATAAAATGTCCGGGCTGTGCCAGGGCTGGTTCTCTAATCAGCCACGGGGCCCGTGCGTCCAGCCTCGCATGACTGTTGGTGGATGTCCACTCTGTGTGGGATGTTTATATTGGTTTCAGAGCATATTTTGGCCCCAAATCATGAACATTTTGTATTTCATTTTCAAAAAAAATGTCTGTAAACAGCCTGCTCTGTTTGTTGTGCGAGGACCCATCCAGAACATTGTAGGCTTCCCCCTAAAAACATAGAGCACGATGTTCTACCGCAGCAGAGGCCGATTCTGGACGCGACGCGACCCCCTGGAGGCCCCTGCTGACGAAAAACCGTTTCCCTCGCCTCCCGATAGTGTGTGATTGCTAATCACCGGCCACGATTGTTAGCAGTGGACCAAAACATCTGCCTGCGAGGGGGTGTTTGCGGCGTGGAGTCGGATTTACTCGCGACATCGCCGCGTGTAAATCCGACTAGCGCTGTACGGGGTCACCCGTGGTCACTCGTTTGTTAGTCAACCGATCAAAAGGCACACATGTTGGAGGCACATCTGGAGGCAACATGGGGACCGCTCCCAGCGCCATGTCTCCCCGTCCCAAACACCTCTCGGAACTCCTGTTGCGCAATTCTTTGGCGTATCGTTTTACTCGTACAAGAAGCCAGAAAATGAAAAGCTTCCATATACGTGGGAATGAAACGGAGCGTCTGTGAGGCTCGACAACCCCAACGGTCGTATTTACTTGATGCCTTGTCCTCATGCAACAGCATCGCGCCTGTCCTTCTGGGGCATATTCCTCACTGACGAAATGTTTACTTTACTGCATAAATCTTGCCGTTACATTCTCCAACGACTGCGAGGAGATCACAAATCACAGACGCTGGAAAGCGGGCCGAGCGTGTATTTGCTGGTGGAGCAGTTGGCCCACGGTAGAAGGACGACACGTCGGCCCTCAAAATTACGACCGCAGCTTGGAGAGGACGGGTCCGAAGATTTGTGAGGCCTCAACTACAAAGAAAGTTCAGCACTCGGGGGCCAACGTTAGCTTGGCGCTACCAGGGTTGAGCTCCTACAAACAGAATTTTGCCTTATTTTGTGTTTATGTTGCGTTCAATGTGTTTGTTTCACAAACAGGCGTTTTCTTTAGGGTTCTGGGGGATTTGGGAGGTTTTTCTGTGCTGTTCAAGTCTCTGCTTGGGTGATATTATATAAAGAAACAGCAAATAAATTCAAAGAGAACAGGAGTGCAAAACTCACAGCCCACACACAATTTGGAATGTTAATGTCATTTCCTGGAGAATTGATGGCGGGTCAGTAGCACCGTCCGGATTCCTTTGCTCTCTTATCTCGATCATAAGATGTTTCATAGCCAACCGTCTAGTTATTTGCAGCTTTGTGGTCAGGGCCGGGACGTTTTGTAGGCTTGAAGGATAACGTCAGGGGGAAAAATGAAAGGGAAAAACGGGGATGTGTCATCCCAACACCGAGGCTGATTGGATTATAACGATGATGGAATGGCAGAAGATACAATAAATACAAATGTTTTCTACTCTGAACAGTCACCACAGGACCTTCTGTGCGTTTATCCAAGCATAGCCAACAAATCAGCGTCATGTCCTCATCATGGCGGAGAAGAAATATAGTTTTTTTTTTTTTAATGACCTCATGCAGGAATTTCACATCAACAAAGCCTCCCCCGCTTGGACCTCTACCGTGCTCTGTTCTCGCGTCTGCTGCTAACCAAAGTGCATTCTTTGTTTTGTTAGCTCCGCGTGAGTCTTTGAATGATTGCTTACTGAGGCCACAAGTGAACTCCTCTTGTTTATAGCGTGAAACACTATCTGGGGCCGTCAGATTACTCAAAGAGAATGAGTCATATTTGCTAGAATGTAAACAAGTTTGTGAAGTCACGTCTTGAAGCCGAGAAGATGCGAAAGGTCTTCGCCCTCGCATATTTCACGGGGAGTTAAAAATACAGCCGCGTTCGCACGTTTCCGCCTGATTTTCTCTGTGGGCCGCGTGGTGACCCTCGATGCCGATCCCGCCACGGATCGCGGTTTCAACCAGTCACCATAAAAAGGAAAACATACAGACGGCTCCTTTCATAGCTCACACCCAGAATAAAGCAAACAGTCTTGTCCAGTGCCTGGCTTCTCTCACACCCCCTCCCTTGTACGCAGGCTTTAAAGTCCTCTGAATGGCGTCCTCATCATCCCGTGGGTCGGCTCGCACCCTCGGGCAAAAGGGGACTCGTGCCGCGACCCGCAGCGCTCACACAGGAACCAGAGGAGCCAGAGTTGGTTACATCACATCCTGTTCAGGCTGTCGTCCTGCAGCTGCAGGATGCTAATTGTAAAGGGGGGGGACTTGATTTGTGGACTAGTATGTGTTGTCAGGTGTTTCTCATGATACTCGTTGAATCCAACTTCCTCGTGTAGCCGTGACCTTCACGTCGGTGCGCTGCTCAAGCGAAAGCCGTTAAGGCCAGACTATTCTTTCATTTCAAAGGATTTAGGAGGCAAACCTGCCATGTTCTGGAAGCAGCAGCCGATGGAAGACAGTTGATCTCTCTGTGAGGGAAGCAACGTCGGGTATTTCCTGACTCAGCCAGGAGTTCCCTGCTGCCGTCCGCCCTGGTTCCAACGCCTCCCCTGACGGTGCGTGTCACAACATCAGGTGTGCCGAGCCTTTCCTTTCTGTCTACCTGAAGAGCTCCGGTCACTTACTTGAGGTGACTCGAGTAAGGGTACGGATCGTTGCCAGAAGCACCGACATCGGCGACACAAGCATCCGGGAACGCCAAATGCTTTGGCGATCCCGTCACTGGCCACAGGATTTTCTGCAAACCCACCGGGAGCTTGAATTTCCCATTTAGAACACACAGAGAGGTGGCACACAAGCCAGCCAGATGTGGCTACTATTGCGGTCGCACGACTGAGGATCCAGTTTGACACATCAGCCCCAAAAGGGAGAAAGCATTAATGAGTCAGTTCCTCACCGAGATGACAAACACTCGTGGCTTGAAAGATGACTAAAATCAGGATGACGTGTCCCAAACCACAAAACCACTGAGCAGCTTGTACGCAAATACCGGCTGCAGGGCCGCAGATTTCCCCTGGATTATTCAGTGAAGCCTTCAGATTAAGGCCCTGCAGTGATGAAGGCGTGTGAAAGCGCACTGCTGCATCACCTCTGGAGAAGATAATCCGTCAACACAATTAACAACTAACTAGTAAACAACTCTGGCAAAGGGGATTTTTACTAGATTCTTGCACGTCAGACATAACAGCAGTTGTATCTGATTATTGTTTAATTATTTTCTGAATGTAATAAAAAAAAAGAAAGCAACACTAAAGTTGCTCCAGCTGCGATCCAGTTCTGATCATAATTGGCAAAATGTTTGAGGACGTTTTTCCTTTTCTTCTCCCAGCAGCAAAGGCGAACACGACCCACATCCGAACGCCGTTTTGTGTCTGTGCAGCTCGTCCTGTGAACATTGGCGTTTTTACCGGACGTGTGGGGAGGGGCCAGGGCCCCGCATCGAAACGTCAGGGACAAAAGTTAGGAATACATTCCAAAGACTGGAAAGGAAAATGCTCCGTTCTTGCTCTTTGTAGCTCTTTCTGCTGGTCGTGTCTCCTTGCAGCGCGGGCCCAGTTTCAGTGTTTGGCACCAAAACAGCAGCCTGGCGTTCTTTACAAACTGGCCGGTTCGCAGCGAGAAACCCAAAGTTATTTTCATTGCTGGTCTTCGCCAACCGGACACTGGCACATTTTAAATCCTTCTGGGTGGCAAAATCCAGTTTGAGTCCATCTTTCAGTCCGCAGAGGGAGAGTGTGTGTTAATGACGGCACTTTGGTGCTGACTTCATTAGTCTGAGCCAGCGGCTTTGAAGGCCTGTGTATGGGTTTGATTGGTGGCAGCCAACATGGGAATCAGTCAACACCCATCTTACATCGGCTCAAACTGTCCCCACAAACATTTATGTAACACGTGTGCTTGTTTAATTTCGAATTAACCAGATTCCTTTGTACTTAAATGTGCTGTCTGGATGCTGCCGTCAGGATAAGGGGGATTCCTGGAAGAAGCTGACATTTGATCCAATGGATTTAGACATTTTGAGACTACTTTAAACAGGAAATCATGCGGAATCTCACAGTTTGCAGAAAGATGCACCCAATGTGGCGACAACTGCACGGTCGACATGTGCGGAGGAGGCCCGGCTTTAAGCAGCCTTTAAACAGGAAGTAAAATCCTCCAACTATTCCTGCATTATTCTCCATGCTAGCAAGCTTGCGGCTCTAATCTGCGGGCCTTTCCCCTCGGCTCTGTGCACGAGCACTTTTTGAGAGCCTGTCCGATTCAGGAATTTATTTTTTTGTCCATCAGCTCACCGCTGCTCAGCATGGGCGTTGAGAACACGGGTCTCCACACTTGAATCACAGAGGACTGGAGCAACGGGGGTTTCTGTAAGAAAAAAAAAAGCCAAAGAACATCAGCAACAGGGGCAAAGAAACACAACAACCGTCTTTAATCAGCAGAAATATCCCATATACATTCCTCTGCTGCACACTTGCCAGACTGTTTTCATCAGTCTCATGTGCACTTCTTGCTGACACATTTCAAATAGTGCTTAACCATAATTGGAGCCAATGAAGACCTGGTGAGGCAGAACCTCAAACCATAAATTTCGCTACCACGAAGGTTTCAGAGCTTTTTTTTGTAGCTTTTGTCATTTTGGACTTTACTGAGCTCTTTAAAAAAAAAAAAAATCTCCTCTTTTATGAAGCTTGAAGCTGGAATCCAATTAGAATCCTCTTAAAAGGATCTTCGATCCAGACCTGCCGCGGCCGCAGTGATGCTCCCCTGACTCTCAACATCTCTGATTAAGATTGGCCTCTAAATGGGCCCAATCATAACAGATGATGAATACCTGCAGCCAATCCAGTTGGCAGTTAATCACTGGCGATGGTAATGAGGTCCTGCAATGCTACAATGGAAAGCAGACAGCCCCACAGCTGTTCAGCAGGACAGCGGCCGTGTTGCGAGCGCACTCTTAAGCACGCCACGGTTGTGTTGTCTGCCCTGTGAAAAATCAGTGGCTGCAGACAATCATCTTTGATCACAGAAACTAACGGACATCCTCAGAGGCACTGGTGTCTGGCTCAGGCACGGGAAATGAGGCACTGCGCTTTCAATTAGGGAGATTCTCCGGCGGAGGAGGACTGCCCGAAAACCGGTTTGGATCTGTCACAGGCCGAACCCCCGATGCCAAGCTGCGGTCGCATCTGGAGACGTTTATGCAATATCGCATTAACAAATGTGAGATGAAGCCGTTTGCATCAGAATTTACAAAGATGCAGCAACATGAGGCGGTACGCTCCCCGAGCAGCAGTTTGTGGCTGAGAGAAAACAGCCTGGGGGCCGTTTAACGACGTTAATTACACAAATCACAAATTAAAAAAAGCTCTAAAACTAAACTCTAAAACCCAAGACTGAGCCTAAAGCTCAGTAGAACCCAGAGGAGAGTTTAAAGAACCCACTGACCTTGCAGTGTCCCTTTATGCCTTGATACAGGTCATTTTGAAGGCCCAGTCCCCTTCAGTCAACCTGGACATTAGCTCAACCAGAAGAACCTTATCTGAGGATCTCGGGATGCCGGCTGGCTCCATTGGGATCAGCTTTGTTATGTAACCTGGAGCCAGACCCAGCCATGCTAAAATGTTGAAATCGACGTTAAAACGGACAAGCAGCCAGTGGAGGGAGGGAGGGTCCGGGGGTGATATGGTGTCTGTTCGAACCCGAGAGGAAGCCTCAACGTTGTTTGGACTAGTCGGAGACATGAGAGGGACTCCGGGGAGCTGGAGACAGTTGCAGCAGTCTAACCTGTAAATAAACTCCTTCCTCACAGTACTTGAAGATGCCTCTCGAGTCAAACAGGGTTTGAGAAGATGCCAGGAACATGTGGGTGTGGCTGCAGACGTTTAAAAAAAAAAAAAAAAAAGAAGCAATTTTAAAATGTGTTTTCACTTTTACCGGACGAGCTGGAGTCTGTTCCAGCATGACCCATTCACAAGGTTCCCAGGTTGATCTCATCTCCTCTTCAAGTGATGGAATCGGCGGTCTTAATGGACTCCCTGTTGCGAGGCACAAATCTTTGATAAATGTAGAAAAAATGTGAACAACCACCATTAAAGACATCCATCGTGTAGTTTTGAGGGGAAAACTGCAGAGGAAACCTTTGAATACGTCACATGAAGAGACACTGCCCCCTTGTGTCTGTATCGCGCACTCTGAAGCTAAGAAACAAAGTGGAAATGATGTTTTACGCTGAACGCGTCTATCAATCATAAAGGAAGGAGCGTAAACTGTCGCGGTCTCACTCAGTTGAAGGTTTTACAGTCTCAACCTTTAGAGAGATTATTGCTCGTGATCTCACCTTTGGTCTCATCATTTAATACTTCAGACGAGAGTTTATAAACCGCCGTCCAAATCCAGGTTTGTCATCGTGAAAAGGCCGTGTGGAATCCATCTGACGACCATCCAAAAGTGTTCGTAAAACATGAGATAAGGACACAATGAATCATTAACTGTTTTTATTCCCATAAACAAATGGGCGAAGAATTTTATAACATTCAGCAGCAAAAACTTGCCATTAAAAAAAGGGGGGGGGGAAAGAAATGAGTACCCCAGCTTTAAGGTCAGAGGCAAATATTTCACAATATCTACACAGTTAAAAGTCACACTCAAATCATTAAACCCACAAATGAATGTAAAACACAGAAACTTGTGAAGCAAAACATTCAACAAGAACATAAAATGACACAACTGCTTTATATGTGTTGACAATGATCACGGCTAATAGAACAACTAACGTGTGACTAACAACAGCCAGTTTATCAGCTTCAGTCAATCTACCAGAGCTGAAAGTCCAGGTGGAATGGAGCAGAAGCGGTTGTCACTGCTCCCCCGGCCGACAGGTCAACATTGCACGACTCCAACCACCACCGACCCATAAACCCCTCTCCTAATATCTCTAACACTGAAAGGAAAAGCGCCTGAATATAATACAATAAATCATTCGCCATCATCGCTGTAAAACTTCTACTGCTGTAGGAATAGTGCGAGGAGTAAAGCCAGAGTGTGTGTGTGTGTGTCTGTGTGTGTGTGAATACTACGGTCATACACACATTAAAAACCTTTTGGGAAGAATTATCCCTGGAGGTTTTCCTTTTGTTCTCCAGTCTAAACATTTTTTCCCGAACTCCGTGCACAACGGCCGCCTGGCAGTGTGCACGCAAAGGTTAGAGAATGCGTAAACTTAAAAAGAAAACACCTTAATTATGACCAGACAACACACATCTGGGTACTGTCATTACTTAGCGTTTCAAACTGAGGTCATGTGAGATAATGGACATAAATTTCACACTGTAGAGGACCAAAGTTATACAGTTGGAAGTGGATGCGTCTGCATTGGTGGGTGCAAAACAGATTCTGAGGTAAACCCGTGAAAGAGCGGATAAAACAGAAAACCCAAGTAAGACTCACGGGCCTCGTCTGTGACCCATCTGTTGACCAGTCTGGATACAATCGGATAAAAAGGAGATGATTAAGGCAGGTCAAAAAACTGTTTAAATATTAGGGCTGAAAAACACAAATATTATCTAATGAGAGAATAAGTTAAAAATATGTCTTAAACAATAGAAATTACTTGGCTTTTTAAAAACCTATTGAAAATCCAGCAACATCAAATACATCCCTTCTGGAAAAGCAACTCGAAACAGACAAGCCGATCAATACACACAAATCTGTACATGTGAAATAAGAGTGATATTATATATTTACATACACACACATCAGTCCCTGATCGATTAAGGCCAAAAGTGCTGCAGGTGCTGCGTGAACCACATCGTGGGTGCGTGCGTGGGCCGTTGCACAAGTGTTCCTCAGTTTGCAAAATGTGAAAAAGAAGCAGTTAAACAATAATTCTCCAGCTCTAGTGTCACGTCCTCACATCCGTCAAAAATACAAATCTAAGCACGCTTTAGCATTAAGAAACTAATCTAGCCCAAACCTCACATTATACAGCTTTTTTCTTTAAACAAAGAGTGAGACATTTTATATACATACAGTAGCAGAAGACCCGAGTCCTGTTGTTAGACTTATGGGACCGTCTCTTCCTGGGAGAGATGGCGTTCAGCGTTTGAGTCTCTGCGGTGAGAATTCTCACTGCAGACTGGAGATGAATGCAGGGCGACACGGCCTCGGACTGTACAGCACTGTCCTCCCGTACGGAGGCTTCTCCGAGGTCAGAGGTGAAGGTCAAAGCATCCCGAACCCCTCGCTGCCCTCACTGATGGCCAGTTTCAGCAGCTTGTGCAGCTCCTCGTAAGAGTCGTATGTTGGGAGGCACAGCTGGTTAAAACTAGACAGGAAACAGAGAGTTTACTTCCTTTGGGGCGATTATCTGCTGCATTCAGGCAAACAACTTTAAGGTTGTAACTTATATGCTACACACCTCCATTTGTTAACAGCACAGAAAAAAACAATCATTCATCTATTTTCGGTGATTAAAATGTTAATTCTGTCAGGTTATTACATTCAGAAGTGACACTGGGTGTTGGTAAAAACTCCATTTGCTACTCTCCTACCACGGTCGTGGATGAAGACGTGGGTGAAGCCAGTAAAAGACTTGAGCAGTTCCAGATGTTAACAGAGCTCCAGCCAAATCCTAAACTCAAGTAGATTTCTTCCAACATTAAACACAGTAAATGCCTCCATACAGCTCCTGTGGTGCCAGCCAAGCATCCTGAAGCTTCACTGTGTTGCTATCTTAATCTTAATAATAGTTTTATTGAATAATTTACATTTGTAATGATGAATGCTGGCGTTTTAGCCCGATTAAGTATAAGTAGTGGTTAACAGATGATGGATGGAAGTACTAACAAAATATGGGAAGTATAAACCTTAAATCTCCCTGTGATTTGGACTTCATACTGTACACACAAGCTTTTTAACAGAAGCTGGCAAAGCTAAATATTAACAAAGGTACAACCCATGATTTGTAAATAATTTAGTGCAATTTTGAAACAATGTGTTAAATCTAACAGACATCACGAGAAATGACTGCCCAGCCCTGATTTTGACCTTGAATTTCCTTGAGAAATGTTGACCCTTGAGGAAAAGTCAAGCGTTCACCAAAAATCAAATAAAATCCCCACATGGGAACCATGAACGTCTCAGCAAAACGTTTCAGTTAATCCATCAAGTGGGTGTTTTTCCGTGGGAAATATTGAAATTGTGACCTGCTGTGTCCAGCGCACCAGACGTTTAAACCTATACATCAGTCTGTGTTTTCTTACTGACCACGTGTGTGCGGTGGGTAGCGTGCTGTGTGTGGGCGCGGCGATGATCTGGAAGGAGGGGCAAAGGGTGTTGAATCCCCCCGGCGGCAGCTGAGAGGAGCCGGTGGTGAACTGCAGCAGACGAGCCAGCTCCTCCTGGGTGAAGCTGGACACCACGGCCCAGAACCACTTCATCACCTGTAGCAACAGAACATAAACACACTCAAATATCCTGAAAACTGGAAAAAAAAAAATCCTGCGACTTACTTTCTCTCTGAAGTGCCACGATCCTCCAACAATCACTGCATGAGCCTTAAAGTCCTGCACGTTTATATCGCCGGTGCCGCACATCAACAGCTGATGGGGTCAGAAGGGAGAAAAAAAAATATCTAGAGTTCCCAGGTTTCCCTTTAACTGGTAACAGGCTTTGATTATAAACATCTCACATACCTCCAACTCATTCTCATCAAATATGGCGAGCAGGTTCTCTGGAACCAGTTCATTCAAGCCTGCAAACGATCAGGGAGTTTGGTTTAATGTGTGCACGAGTTCTCCAGGGAATTCAACCGTCAGATAGGGATTCCTTACCTTTCAGGAAGTGTTCCACTTCATCCCTCACCTGGGTGGCCAGCCTGTACTGTGCCAGCAGGTTGAGATAATGCATCTTGTTTTCATTGGTAACGGCGATCTGGGCACCGCCTGATATCAGCTCAACCACCTGCAGGACGACACACGGCCCAGGAATGAGGACGAGGAAACCGCTTTAAAGTTCAAACGCTCTAAAACTCTGTAAACTTCAATTACAGGGAATTATGTCAGCCTTGTTCTGCACCTGCCAGGATCAGATGAAACATCGGGAGCATCAAGACACACGCGACATTAACTTCAGGCGAATGATGGATGAAGAGGTTTTTATTATTTTGCCCCAGGGTGCCAGAGAGAAACAAAGACCCTGTTCTGTCATTTTAATGGATTTTTTTTCCAAGAAGTTAAAACTACGGTCATATTTAGAACTATTGTAGTTTGTGCCAATGATTTTGAGTCCATGGTCAACGGCGTACCTCTGTGTGCCACATTAGAAGTAAAAGTTAACACGTCAGTCTCACTTTAACTGTATTTCCAGTCCACCCTGGTGCCGTATAGAGGCGAAACAATAAAAATAAAATCATCCTGTCGTCCAAATGGTGACAGACCTGGCTGGTATAAACACAGCACTCCCACTCTTTAGAGGAAAAAGAGCACTATTGTGATTCATGCCAAACAACAATATGGTTTCTTTTGTTTGGATTGTTGCTCCCTTCGCCTGTGAAATTACATCAGCAATAACAATAATAAAAAAAAGATGCTCCTTTCCAAAGTGTTGCCTCACCTTCTCCAGCTGCCCTGATTTGCTGTACTTCTCCTCGGCAAACACCAGGTCCATTTCACTCACGTCATTGTTTAAGATGAAGCAGACTTTAGTTTTATAGAACTCCTGGTCGTCCGTCTCAAAGTACTGTGAAAAACAAAATGAAAACACACAAAGACGATGTTGTTAAATAAACATGAGATTTATCTTCTGGGTGGGAGGACACGGAGGATGAGTGGGTAGGACTGTCCTCAGTCGTTGGCCTTGTGTGGAATGTTAAAGTGATGAGACAGTGCGCCTGACAGCTGAACATAAACAATCAAAACATAACCAGGAATGCTTTTTCCTACCTTGTAGTTCATCCTGAGGCCAATGATCTGGGCCAAGAAGGACCGAGTAAAGCGAGCTCGGACTAGCTGTTTGTAGGCACCACCCAGAGCCGACTCAAACAGGCACTTTCCTACAATCCGACCAGAAAATTCGTACATTTTTAGCCGTAGGTGGGCTGGCCGCTCGGCGTTCGGATGCACCTGTGAGGGGAACAAAGGTTGAAACCTCCTCATGCAATAGGCACCAATATATGAGGAACGGCAGATTTACCAGGCCCTGGTTGTTGTCGCTGAAGCGAGTGAAGAGCTGATTGGAGGTATCGAAAAGGGTCTTACAGATCAGCTCGAACCACTCCCGACGAGGTCCTCCCCAGTCCAGCGCTGCAAAAACCCTCAGCATTAAACCCAGTTTAAAACTCACTCTAAGGGCTTAACAATGGAAATCTGGATGTTTTTCACCTTCTTCATCCTGAAACACAACCTCTAAGTTCTTACTCCAGTCAGACACAGAGAAGTTCCGTGTGGCCTTCAAGGACTAGAGGGGATAGATAACACATATAAGCTGCATTTGTACGTATGTAAAGCTCAGTAGCTCAGTAAAGCGGCGCTCACCGACTCCAGAATTGAGTGTCGAGAGATTTTTAGGCAGGTCTTGGTGCGAGGTTTCTTGGAGTGGATGTGCCTGAGTTCACGTTGAAAGAAGTTCACCTTGTCTTGGAAGGTTTCAGAGCCACCTACGGAAAACAACATCGTATTACCACTAAGGCCCCCACACACAGGACAGGTGTGAACAAATACAAGTGAATGGAACTTTGTTGCTCTCAGACTGAGAACCAACCGATGTTCTTGTGCAGGAAGCGGATGAAAGTGGCGGCCATGATGTTCCTGTCTTTGCAGCTGAGCTCCACTGGAGGCTGTATCCCATCATCCACCACTAATGTCAGGTACTTGTGAACTGGGTCAGGACCACAATAGGTGAACTGAGAAAAGAGCAGGGGGTTACACCATGCATTTTAAAACCAACCCTGGGCTGCATCTTTAACATTTACAGCTCACCTTTGTTCCTGGACACACTCGAAAGGTGAAAAGGCGCCATGGAATAATTTTCAGGTAGAACTCTTTCACAGAT
The DNA here is from genome assembly GCF_901000725.2 of Takifugu rubripes. NCBI lineage: Eukaryota > Metazoa > Chordata > Actinopteri > Tetraodontiformes > Tetraodontidae > Takifugu > Takifugu rubripes. The sequence goes on along the minus strand of NC_042286.1, from coordinate 9,837,400 downwards.
AGTTGCTATTTGATGAAATAAAAGACATGCTTATGTTCCAACCAAGAAAAAACAAAAGTACCTCAATAAGATGGCTGCTTACCTTTGGCGATATGTAACAATAAACCTTTTTTGGTTTCTTGACCTTCTCAGGCTGCCCCTCCACAGGAGAGTCATGCTCATCCTCCTCTTCTCCCATAGAAGGCCTCCTCTGAGGAGCGAGCAAAGAGGAGGCCGGGAGTTGCCATGACGAGCTGCTGTAGTTCCCACTGCTGTAAAGGTACGCCTCAAAATAGATGCTTATGCCCGGGGTGGACACGTTCTTCTCCACACAGGCCTTCTCATTCTCTGAAATATGCAAGACCGTGCTACTTTTTGCTTAGGACAAAATGACAAACCTACAAATCTTGAAAACATTTCTTCTGTGGCAACACATTTGTCTTCAGTAGGGCTGCTCACCATTGAGAACAATAACATCGAATTCCCCGTTGCTGAGCGGTTGGTCCTGGTAGGAGATGCGGGCCCTGAAACAGCCCGTCCTCCTCAGTGTCAGCTTCAGCAGAACCTGGCACTGCTGCTTGTTGAGTGAAACGGACTTACTGTAGAACTCATCCAGGCTATCATCCTCTGTGGTGCCCAGCTGGGGAATGGCAAAATGCATTCCAGCTCAGAAATGTGGAAACAACCAAAACCCTTGCTCTCTGTTGTGGGGCTAATGACTCAGAAATTAGCAACAGAAGGATAAAAAGACATGTAGGGCCATATATTTAGTACTGCAACCATGCATCAGCAAATTACAACAGGATGGATAATGGAAAGGGGATTTGTTGCCTTACTGGGTGTATGTGGATGCTATAGTTGGCTTCATCTGTAAGAGATGTAGAGTTACTGGTGGGGTTTCCATACTCGTCCCTGGGCTCAATCTGCAAAGTGTGCTGCTGCCCATTTGTAAGAACCAGCGTAGAGAAATGATAAGCTATCTTGGTTTTTGAAGGGACAACGGTGCCTGAATGAGCAAAAGATCACAATATCAGTCAGTCATATTTACTGGACAGCTCAATAAACTAAAGTAAAACAAGCACTGGTTCTCAAACAGATGAGTTGGTGTTACCTGGCTGGAATATCTTATAGTAAGGGCTGTAAGCCACATTGAGACCGCCCAGCTTCACTGCAACCTCATAGCGTCCAGCCTTCCGCACAGTGAAAGCTACTTTGACTACATTGGACTCTGGATCGTGAAGGACTTCCTGTGTAACGGGGATGTCCAGAGCCAGTTCGATGTGGGTGATGTTGACCCTCAGCCCTACAGGTCGATGGGCAGGAAAAGGTTGGCCATTTTTGTAGAACAGCTAAAAAGTTAGAGCCCAAAGTATAATTAAAAAAAAAAGTGAACACAAAAATCTGGGTTGAATTAAGGTAGTGAGCAACTCGGGTCATTTCTCACTTGGACTCTGAAGCTCATAGTCTGTCCCACTTCCTGCGGCTCCTTCCAATCCCACGACACCTTGCAGGAACGTGGGTCAAGGTAGTTTCCACGAACATAGTCGTAGATGCTGCGGTCACCGCGTCGGCCTGGGTCCTCATTCTGCAGGAAGCTGACTACCCTCGCTGCAAGCTCACAGAGGAACTTGATAGTGAAGACAAACGCTATGATGGAAACAGTAATTCCACCTGCAATAAGCACCAAGGACGTGCAGAAGACTCAGTTCAAATAAAGGTTTCTCTGGATTGCTTTTGCTCCTCTATGCAATAAATGCTCTATAACAAATATTCCTATTATTATATAAATGCTGTTATATTTCATATTTATAATGCTCTTCTGCAAAGTGACAAATATATGCAACAAACATTCCTCTCCAAGTGATTTGTCATGGATGTTTATCTGCACTGAAGAATTAAGGGTAATCAACTTTAAAATCCCTCCATTTTAACATTTATTTTTCCTTTCATAACTCACTTACCAATCACGTAAAACATGAGGTCCCTTATCAAGAAGCACAGTGCCACAGTACAGCCAAATATGAGAGCTCCAGCTGAAATGACAAGTTGAGGATCAAGTTGGTGAGTCATTAAAACCAACACCTAAAACACTCTTAAAAGAAAAATGAACAAATTTTAAATGATCAAGGGATTAAATGTAGAAATAAATTGCCCTGTATAACCGCTACAGTTACAGAGGGCATCTAAAATGACAATCTCTTCTACTATAAGAAGGAAAGTAATCGGATACTCACCAAGAGACCACTTCTCATTCAGACGCCGCTCCGCGAGGCTGTGCACCAGCTGGATCTCGTAGTCCTGGCCACGTGTCCCCCTGGTGGTCTGGAGGGTCTTGATGCTCGTGGACAGCCTTATGTAGTCTTCGTAGTAGTAACCCCAGGCAGCTAGAGACAGCTGCAGCTGACTGTCAAACTGGGACAGATCATCCAGATTTTCACAGCCAAAGCTCTTCAGTCTGCAGGAGAATACACACACAGGAGGTAAATGGAGGGTGTGACAGTAAAGTTGAACACCCTCTAATAAAAGATCCCCTTACAGCAACCTTGTTGCTCCACCTACACTTTTACAATGCTGAAAGGACGGTGCACAACAGGATGTCCCACATGTAAAATAAACACTATTCCTAAGAAACGAGTTGCCTTATCAGCCAAACTCATTACCTATGTTAACAGATGGTACTAAAGAGGCACGTCAAGACCTGACCAATGATGTCACGGTTAACTGTAGTTTCAACGGTCAACATAAACACAGGAGACAAAAGGAAACATTTCATATTTTAACCACATAAGCATTGGCTAATATTAGGCACTAATCTTAGTCTTATATTTGTTACAAAAACATCAGAATTATAGAATAATGTCAAATCTGATGGGAAAAAAGCAACCGATATATTGAAAGCCATGACCTTCAGAAATGATATATATTAAGACCAATGTTTAAATTCTGGACAAGATCTTGCTGTGGAGAAATGCATCTGACAATTACACACAGCCTTTAAATTCCCTTAAACAAATAAAATACAATCAAAGACAGTGGCTGGGGGGTATTTTAGATTACACCAATAGAGAATTCTTAATGTACATAAAAACATCTGCAGTGATGCAGTCTCACCAACAGAAGATTGGAGAGAGTGCCCTCAAGTGGACACACCTCCACTCACACACCACTTTTACAAAACTATTACTCATTAAGTTTTTACATATGGTAGAAGTGCTCCAGGTTCTGGGAGCAAAGCCACTCCTGAAGTGCAAAGTCTCTGAGCAGCTGGATGTGGGCCTTTGCGATTTCCCTCCAGCGCTGCTGTTCCTTCACCACCTCTTCCAGACGACTAAGTACACTCAGACTCAGTTCCTCCAGGGTCTGCACATCTGCATGACACATGAACAGTGAGTTTAAAATAAGAAATCAAGAATCCTGAGACCAACCTGCCAGCAAATTAGTATCCATCACAACAAAATGCTCCATTACTCCATCCACCTTTTCAGAGTTCCAAGCTGAAAACCACCTCTCCATAAAGGTTTATATTCTTTGTGCAAAAGGACACTGGCCAAAGCAAAAGAAGCTGTTTAAATTGATCAAATCCCATTTATGAATTACACTCACCTCTAAAGTTTAAACAAAAGGCTCTCAAAGTGTGGGAAAATGTGGCAGTAAAAACATCCAAAGCAGACAACCTTCAGGAAGAATAAACCATCTTCTATCAGCATAATTGAGCAGATGATTACACTGTTTGGTTACCCAGTGCTTAATGATCGCGAAATACAATATCTCCATCCTACTCACCTTCAAAAAGGCGTCTGTATTGAGAGAGGCTATGTCCTTGGAGCCATTCCTCAATCTGATTATCTTTGCCTTTCTTCCACCGTACTTCCCAGAAGAGGATCCACGACACTGAGCAGAAGAGGAAGGTCAGGATGAAGCGGCGGTCCATCTGGCCATCTTTCAGCCTTCACTCATTTTCTTCTGTCCTCAAAGGAAATCCGTCTCTCATACGTGGGCTGTTTAGGGTCACTTTCCCTAAACGGGGTAGAAGCATTTTAAAATTTCCCTTGAGATAGATGGTAAATAATCCAACATTCACTATGAACTAGTCTGCATAGAAAGCGTTAATAATTTAGTGCCGACCTTGGAGAAATGTTGACAGATGGGGGAGTTAAATAACATGTAACACCCACAAACTAAAATATGCATGAGGAAATTAAGCTTACTAAATTGACTGACTCCTAAAACTCTCCAACGTTTGTCAAAACCTCTCCAAATGGCACTTCACTTTCGTTAGCACAGAACGCGATCGGGCGAACCAACTATCCCATCAAATTAATTACCTTCAGTTAACCCGACAGGCATTTAAACTAGCTTGGCCAGACTATTGCCATGCATTTCCTGTTGACATTAAAACCATAAAGTAAACGTGGAGGCTAACGTTAACAACAGTGAGCGTCACACTGACAAACCGATGTTGTGGCATAGTTAAGCAACATCGCAAACGACAGAACAAAGCTAATGCTAGCCAAGTTAGCCAACACTGTCACCGTTTTCTCATATATTGCTCGACAGCACATGACGGCTATCGACTTACAAATCGCAATATGTCGACAAGATGCGGCATGCAAGAAGACTTTAGCACAACGCAAAATGTATAGAATAAAATGCTTATGAATATATGTTATAAAATAGAGTGTACCTTTGTATGTTGGTCATTAGCCATCAAAGGAATTGCGCAGGACGAGTCGCCTTTTGATTGCGTCACATGTAAACGACGTGTCGACACACGAGGGGAAGAGAGTTGCAATCGGCTAATTTCATCCATTCTCGAAAATTTACAGCATGGTAGGTGATTTTTAACTCCTATAGAAACACGTTGGATGCCACAAAAGCTGTCTTCACTTCAATATGTGTTGTTTTGCATTAGAAATGAGACACTGAAGATGTTTGGTAGTCTAACTTCGTAGCCGTTAGCTATCCGTAAAATGGTCTATATCCTTAGTAGTAGTACAGAGTATTCTGAATAGAAAAATTATAGGAATCAGCTTTGATCAAGACATTTGAAAAAAAAACAACTGTGTTGCTATTTTGTGAAAACATTCCATGTCGATTTACAATGGTTGTCAACCCTCCTGGGACACAGCAGAGATGCGGTGGTCATGAAATGTTAAACATGCCTGTGTTTGAATGTGTGAATGCAGGGGAAGCAGAAAACAAAGAAGTTCGCTGCAATGAAGAGAATGATTAGTCTAAAAGACCAAAGAATGTAAGTTTTGGTCATATTTGATCAATCCTGGTTATTTATATAGCAACAGTCTAATTTTCAATGGCTCACAAACATAATTTTGTCAGAACAAATTAGGTACAAAAACTGTTTTCATTTCTTTGACAGAAAAGAGAAAGATCGTGCAAAGGCAAAAGAGAAAAAGAAGAAAGATCCTTCTGCGTTGAAAGAGACAGAAGTGTAGGCGGGCCATAGACATATCAAATGAGACCATGATATGTTCTACATGAAATTTTACCTTCATGTGTTTATCTTCTGCAGCTCAAAATACCCCTCATGCCTGTTCTTCCAGTACAATACTCAGCTTGGTCCACCCTACCACATCTTGGTTGACACCAACTTTATCAATTTCTCAATTAAGGCCAAACTAGACATTGTTCAGTCTATGATGGACTGTCTGTATGCAAAATGTAAGTAATAACACAATAACATTTTAATTCTAGTCTGCTGTTGCATATATCAGCACATACCTCTGGTAATGTTTCTCCAATTTATTCCGTGCAGGTATTCCGTATATCACGGACTGTGTAATGGCTGAGATTGAAAAGCTTGGGATGAAATACAGGGTTGCACTCAGGTACAAACTTCCAAATATAAAACTGGAGAATAAGGGATTTCTGCTTTGTTTGTTTTTTGATGTTTTAAAAATGATTTCACAGGATAGCCAAGGATCCAAGGTTTGAACGCCTTCCGTGCACGCACAAAGGAACATATGCTGATGACTGTTTAGTCCAGAGGGTAACACAGGTATCTCTCCGCTGAAACATTTGTCTTTCAAAGAAAGAACTCCTCAAAAAAATTCTTATTGATGCTCAGTATCACATAATTTTACAAAAGACTGGATGTCCCCTAAATGTAATTTCCTGGGGTTGAGCCTATGGTTGGATCACTAAAAGTTGGTCAAGCTTGAGAAATCTGTGCAAATATTTGCAAAGATTGAAGAGAGACGAAGACGAAGAATTTGTAAAGCAATATCCTATTATTGAGAGTTAATGATGCCGGCTCAATGATGACCAAAGTTATCAACAATGCTTATATGATGTACCGTTGTTGACACATCATTTATGTGTGAGTTACATTAGCAATCTAACACCAACTGTTTTTTTCCCATGGTGTTATTTTCTCTGATGTACGTTCTCGTCTGAGGGGGATGTGTAGGTTTCCCATGTACTAAAATAAACATGTCTCCACAGCACAAGTGTTATATCCTGGCCACTGTAGATAGAGATCTGAAGAGAAGAGTCAGGAAGATCCCAGGGGTGCCCATCATGTACATCTCAAACCATAGGTAACAATCTAGATCAAATAATAAATGTGTGGTTGCATTTTCCTGTGTGCACAAAGAGTAACGAGTCGCTGCCATGTATTGATTTTTTTTTTTTTGCTCTTTTTTTTTTTTACAGGTACAATATTGAGCGGATGCCTGATGACTATGGTGCTCCAAGGTTTTAACATTGCTACAAATATGACAGACCTGTATATACCGTACTTACAATTATTGTGTAATATTTCTTTTCATATGTATCAAACTCTTTGAGGTGTGTGTGTGGATGACTTGTTTGATTGCAGTTCAGATATGATTCATCATGAAACCATGATTTGATGGAAGAATAGATGAGTTTTTGCAATTAATATGTAGTCTTGTCCATTGAGTTTTTTTTTCTGATATTACAATTGTGTAGCATTTTCAAGAGCTAAGGTGTTTATTTACCCTTATTTACAGTCAAGGGTAGAATTATATTGGTGATGCAACTTTTTAAATTTTTTAGTTGTCTTTTGTTGCTAATATTTAATAAATCTCTACGGCCGTTAAGAACGCGATTAAGAACTTGAATAATCACAATGTGTCAGACGCGTTTAGAGTTGTAAAACATTAATGTTCTGAAAATACTGGATAAAAAAAATCCAGCGACAGGTCGGGAAAATGAGCCGCGAAGAGAAAGAGGTTTAATTTCCGATTGCACGGGAACGCAACAGTCATCGCGGCGGAGTCGAGCCGCTGACTAGTGCGCATGCGCAGTGGGCAGAGGTCTGGGAGTGTCGGAGAGGTTCGTTATTGACGCGAAAGCAACCCGCAGACACTGAACCCAACCGGGAGCATCTTTATGGACAATAAACCGGCTGACCTGCAGGAAAATTAGCCCGGAGGCCGCCACAATTTCAAGGAGACGGAATTGGGCCACAGAAGCTGTGATTTTTCTGGATATTTGGGGCGTGAATGACCTCGAACGGTACTGAGAACTGGTCATTTTAACACTTTATCTGCAGTCATTCAGCTTACATACTGATTGGAGCGTCTGCTTGCTGATTAACCGTCACGTTATCGTCATTAAAATGGGCATCATCTCATTCAAATGAACGCGAGACAAATCGAATGGCCTTTCTCATTTATCCAAAGATCTAAATACACGCATCAAGACTGTATTTTGCAAAGTTTCTTTTTCTTCGTCTGTAAAAAAGTGAAGTATCTCCGGCCGTCTGAACCACAGAGGCGATTTTAAAATAATTCTACAAATCAGTCACATTGGAGACAATGACATCTCTGACTTTTGCTGTAGCTGCTGTATCATGTGTTGGTCATCTGTCGTGGGAGTCGAGCTAAAGCTGCGAGCAGATTAACCTGCGGCATTTATTTTAAATAAAGAGGTCCGAGGGGTGGAGGTTGTGCGCGCCTGACTGGATCCGGCTCCAGGAGGAGAGGATGCTGAGCGCCGCCGCGGGCTCCGTGCAGGAGAGAGACGAGGAGCAGGAGGATGAAGGAGAGGAAGAGCTGAGGGATGGAGGGGTGCCTTTCTATGTCAACCGAGGAGGCTTCCCGGTGGATGAGGAGACTTGGGAGCGGATGTGGCGCCATGTGGCTCGAATACACTCAGACGGTGAAGCTTTGGGGAGGGCCATCCGGCGCGCCACCGACCTGCCCAAGGTAGAAGGGCAGGGGGTGCGCTTAAAACCCTGTAACGAACATTTTGCATTTTTTAAAAAAAAGAAGTGTGTGTTCATAATATACAGAAGCATACGGATGGGACTTAACAGCTAAAACAGGAATTGAGATATCTGGGACTGTACAGAACCAGTGGAATTATTTGGATGCTCTGTCCCACAGATTCCAGTACCGAGCGTGCCTACGTACCAGCCCACCACCCCCATTCCACAGCGTCTGGAAGCCATACAGAAATACATCAGGGAGTTGCAGTATCCTCTGCCTGACCAGTGTTGTCTGTGTTTTAGCTTTAATGAATAATGTTTTTCAGAACAATAATCCAAAGGTTCTTTGTTAATCCCACTGACCCACTGTGGTGAGTATGGGCCAGACAGAAACTAGGGCACTGTAGATGCTATATTAAGCTTTATTTCCACAGATTCATCCATAATTAACTAAAGAACTCTGAATATCTCAAAGCCCTCTAAAAGCTTCCCTTTGGTCCCCATAACATGAAATGTCCTTGCAGTTACTTTAAGACCTTAACAACGACCTGCAGGTACAATCACACAGGTACGCAGTTTTTTGAAATCAAGAAGAGCCGTCCTCTTACTGCGTAAGTTCAGAGTACTTGTACTGGTGTAATTCATTGGGCTTTGTGAGAAACATGCAAGATGGGAGATCTTTTGTACATTTGAAATCTGCAAAATCCCTTTAACCACACATAGAAGTAACAAATAAAGCCATATTTTACCTCCAATGTGAAGCACAAAGCGGCAGGAAACAGAAGTAATTTACCTACTACATATATGAGACCTGCTTGGTTAATTATATTGGAAATGGTGACTTCACAAACCCACATTTTCCGATGCCCCGTGCCTGGATCGCACTTTCGGAGACCCAGCAGTCCAGATTTTCTTTCTCTGGCCGATGGAAACTGTTCTGGTTTGACTGTATGAAATCAATACCAGTGTTCCATGACTCTTGTTTCACTCTTCTGCACAGGTTGATGGACATCGCCAAAGAGATGACAAGAGAGGCTCTGCCCATCAAATGTCTGGAGGCCGTGATTCTCGGGATGTATCTTTAATCTTTACAGCAGCTGATCGCGTCCCTGCTGTAGGTCTTTCCACTGGGATTTCCTTTAACCTGCATTTACTCAGTTACCTCACCAACAGCATGCCTGGTGTGGAGCGTTTCCCCATCAGCTTCCAGTCTCAGTTCTCAGGGAACCACTTCCATCACATCGTGCTGGGGGTCCACAGCGGGGGACGCTTCGGGGCGCTGGGGATCAGCCGACGGGAGGACCTCATGTTCAAGCCCCTGGAGCTGCGGACGCTGACGGACCTGGTGCAGGATTTCGAAGGTGCCTACCGAGGCTACTGGCACACCCTGCGCAAGGTCAGGATCGGTCAGTACGTGTCCCATGACCCTCACAGCGTGGAGCAGATAGAGTGGAAACATTCCATCCTGGATTTGGAAAAGCTGACCAAGGAGGAGCTGCGAAAGGAGCTGGAGAGACACACTCGAGACATGAGGCTGAAGGTACAGCACCACCGATGTTCTGACAACAAAACCGGCAGGGTTTTTTAAACATTTACGTGTCTTTTTATTGAAAGATCTTACAAATTCAGCCTCTCATTTCACTGCCGACAGCTGATTCAGAGCTGTAATTTACACTCAGCAGAGTAAACACCCTCCTACTCTTCCTGCTTATTTGATCTCTGTTGACGTACAGCATTCTTCATGGACAGTGACACCGAGCTGACCTTCTTCCGGAGGAGCAATTTCTTCCAAATGATCCTCCCTCATCGCCCAATTGCGCTAACGTAATGCAGTCGGCCTTGATGCTGAGCCCTGTGTGTAATAAAGCTAATGTGATGGCCTGATTCCACTCGCTCAACCCATCAGCAGTTGATTTCTGGGCTCTATAACAGGGCAGAGAGGGGTCAGATACTCGCCGGTCATCGATAAAGCTGGTTCCAGTGATGGTTTTGTTTTTTTTGGCTTGCAGATTGGAAAACCTGCACCGCCGTCTCCCACCAAAGACAGGAGGAACAGCATCGGATCGCCACTCAGAGGACCAGGCAGCCCCGTACGCAGGATCAGCCGCACCGAGAGACGGTATCGTGGATAATTGTGGTCAAAATAAGCTCATGGTTTCCAGTCACAAGCGCCGGTCTTTGGAAAACATTCTCATGGTGTCTCATGACTGAGAAGCCCCCCCCCCACACACACACACACACACCTCCCTGAATGAATCAGCCTCAGCGTCTTGTTCATTTGTTGTTGCTGTGTCGCAGGTCCTCTGGAGAGAAGAAAAGTTTGGAGCGAAAGTCCTCTGCAGACATGAACGGGTACCAGATCCGCGTCTGAAACGGCAGCAGCTTGCTTGGGGAGCAAATCCCAGAGTTCCACTCACTGGTTTCATGGTGAACACTGATTTAGTTCTCTTGAACACACATTGGCTTATTCACAGGATGTAGTGAAGAATAGGTCACCAGCGGCTCTTTCACCAAAAAACAAATGCCTCATTCAGCCCCTTGCTGCCATTAGATGTATTTCCTGGAGTCGGGCCGCTGATAGAACTCGGTGCTGGCAGGTTTAAAAAAAAACAAAAAAAAAACTTTTATACAACTGTAGTGTTTTGCTAACTGAACAAAGCACCAGACATTATCACTACCGTAAACGTGCTACACGTGCTACGTGCAGACATATCACAGGTTCCCCATCAATAAAGCTTCTAAGACTCATCTATTTGGCATCATTGTACTGTAAATGTGAGTAAATGTCATGTGAATTTGAATCTCCTTCGTTCTAATTGTGCGTGTCGTGACTAGTCTGCCAACCACGACCCTGGTGCCTTTTAAGAAACCTCAAAGAGAAGAAAATGACTTTTTGTATTCAACTTCTGGTTGTCCTTGCCTAACTAAACGCGGCTCAATCCCTGCTCTTCCAAATCCTTAAAACTGAACCCGATGCTATCAAATTTTGCATTTTCTGTACTATACTTAGGGAGCGAAATTGACTCAACCAAGAGTTATTAAGAGCAACTTTGCTGCATATAAATTATCTAATGACAAATTTATATGCTTTTTACATTACTCACTTATTTGTAGCGACTTTTTTCACTTGCCTTAAGTGGTATCCTAGTGACTGACTTTCCTTTAAGGCCTTTACACTATTTTTAAAGCATTTTTTTAAACTGAAGTTTTCATTTTATAGTTCCTCTGTGTCTGGTAATACCAGTGGACATTGTTAATATTTACCATGCACTTGAATTTTGCATCGGCTATCATTGTGTGAAGTGTTGTAGGCGTGGCATAATTTCACTGTAGCGCTGCCTGTTACTGCTTTGTACTTGAATACTGTTGATTCGTAGGATCATAATAAAAGCTCACTTAGTGGAGACACAAGTTCTTGTTTTCTTATTCAATCTTCATGTCCAGATACTCAGCCATCAATCAGCTATAATTATTCGTCAGACAGGAACTCCACTTGTTTATGAGCAGTCACGTGTTCTGCCCAGGGATCAGGTTTAATGGGATCAGTTATTAGCTCCTAATGGCTGCAGCAGTAACATCCTCTACCTCTGTGTAAACCTTCTGTTGAAAGGTGGAAGGGGAGGGGTGCATATAACTCTGTAACATTCATTTATTACACTGAACATTTATCCTTGCTGACATTCTCATACATGACCAAAGAAAAGTTGGGCAACATGTAATGCTGATGAATATATGATGCCACAAAAAAAAAGCAGCTTAGCATTATAGATATCAATTCACTGAAAAAGTTTTTATCACAATGATTTTCACTGAACTCGCAGCATCAACGTAAATACCTCTGTCCTGGTTCTGAGGAACAAAACGAAAGAAGTTTTCCCTTCAAAAACTATGATCGTGGACCAGAAATAAAGCAAGAATACCTTGAAAACAATAATTGAACAGAAGGCAGCAGAAATATTTACACCGTCTCTCATGTCTCTGAGCTCTTCCACTCAAGCAATATTTAGGTCCATCTGGAATTTGGCAAGAAGGCTGAGATGATCAGAGGGCATCGTGACGTTGGGAAGGCCATTCAGTGACCACAAGACCTCCTCAGATAGGAGGGACAGAGACCCAGTAAGCTTCAAGCCTTCTCTCATAAAACCAGGAGAACCTAGGGAAAAAAACCCACATAAGATGTCGACAAGAGCAGCAAAATCTGACCCCTAATCTTTATGGCATCTCCTCCCACCTCCTTGACCAGTGGTGAAGCTGCGTCTTGGGCTGTAGAAGATGTAGTCAACAGTTGCTCCCCCTTTAGAATGCAGAGTTGTGACCTTGGGATTACCAGAGCCTGGCAGAAAATGGCTGTAGACCGACTCCAGGCCCAACTGATGATGAAGAGTGTGGCTGAAACGGTCACAAAATTTTGTCTTTCACATTTTTATTTCCTTCAGAAGTTAGAAACACAGTTGAAAATGTCAAATTGGGGAAAAACTGTGCATCAACTGACCGTTCATTATAATTGGCAGGAATGTCCTTGGAGGGATCTGTGCAGAAAGGTAAAGATTTAAGTTAGATTTACAATCCACACGCCACAACACCTAGGTAGGAATATGGCAGGAAAATCCACTCATGAACAGCTAAAACATTTCTGAATAATTGTAGTTTTTATTTTACCCGGGATGATGTCTGTCACACCTGGGATCAGCATCAAGTCCACGGGGCGAACACACGCAGCTGGGCTGAAGCGCATCTGCAGCAGGAAGTCAGGGCTGTAACAACATTTCCCTGCACACAGCAGAACAGATGTAAAGCAGGACATGAAATGGGAATCAAACATGAAGTACAAAAAAAAGGAATAAATCAACTGACCAGTTTTCAAGCTGTTCTGGTTGGTCAATCTCTTGGGAACTGTTGTGTACTGGCAGCTGGCAGAAATTCCAAGAGAGCTGGGCCACAGAGGAGCTAAGAGCCTGTGACAACTGGTTCCGTATGACTGCGCCTCTTGGCCAGATATCTGTTGAACATCAATTGAAAAGCATACTTTTAATTCCAGGCATTGGTAGGATGCAGTCAATCAATTTTGTAATCACACCCTCTCTGCTGGCAGGCCTTGGTAGTAGAGGCGACCAGTGGTAATCAGCTGGTACAGAGGCATGTAAGGGACAGCGTTGAAATCTCCGCACAATATCAAGTTGCAATCAACACCTCTGGCCTTATGCGACTGGACCACTCCATCCATTTCAGCCAGCAGTATGGCTAACTGTGCCAGCTTCACATCACCTCTTCTGGGGTTGAAGAGCAGATGTGTGTTGACCACGCAAAGGAGGGGGCCCAGGGCCTTTGCGTTTGACCCTCCGACCACAGGCCGAAGCAACAGCACAATAGCCACATTGTGCCGGTCCAGTAACTTTGTCTCAGGCCTGTAGAACTCCAGTGAGGAGACCGCTACTTCAGAGAAGCAGCTAATATGATAGCAGGTAGCACAACCGTCTGTCTTGGTCCCTGTACGTCGCTTATACACACAGTTGTAACCTAAGTCAATCACAAGACGGCAATATACAGTGGGCATGTCTTCATCATAGTGTACTCCATCATGACTGTTCCACTGTCATGGAGGACCTACCCCACAGAGACAAGACTGGATGCAGATGTTCATAAAAGTGGTTCTCTTGAACTTCTTGAAGACACAGAATCTGCACAGAATGTAACACGGAGCCAATTAATGTCACCAAATCTGAAACGGTTTTCTCTGAATGTGCATATGACTCACATTTGGTGCCCATTTCTGTATCTCCAGAAGTATCCTCATGCAGCGGTAGTTCCAGTCCAGCACCTCTTGGGGGCAGTGTGCATACAGATCTGGGTTAGTCTGCAGTAAGTCATCTGCCAGGATGTTGTAGGACATAACCGTGAAGTCCAGAGATGCTGATACGGATGGGAAAGTTTGGATGTCAGGCTTGGATGTGGGCACGTTTGTGACGACCTCCTGCCAGACTCTCCACTCTACAGGTAGAGGAGCTTCAAAAACAGAGCAAAACAAATAAGTAACATCTTTGACGTTCCCATTTCATAAAAAAATAGATCTGAAAAAAATCTGATCACCTTCAAATGTGGACAGTGGGAAGTGACAATATCGGTGATTAAATAGCAATGGAGGATGTTGCATTACTTGAGTGATAACGGGGCGTGCGGGGATGTGCAAGTAGGGTTGCTCACACTCCACACCGACGGGGTGAGTTGCAGTGTTAGGTGAAGCAAATCCAAATGACAATTGAGAATTTTTGGCAATACCAGGGACGAGAAAGGAATCTTTCTGCTTCTCTCCTGTGCTGGCGGTCTGTTGTAACCTGCGATCAGATGGAGCTGCTGACTCTTCAAGACTTGGTGAAGTGATAGCTTCCTGCACTGGAAGGATGGTTTTTGGAATATAGTCCTGCAACAGCAGGCGGCCTAACTGTGATCCAAGTTTGGGTTCCCAGTCAGTTTGTTGGGGATCCTCCACCCTCTCCTGGCATGTCGCATTCTTGATCTCTAGTTCCTCCTCCTCCAATTTAGTCATTTTCGGGCCAAACTCCACATTTGTCTCACTGTACTGAAGATTTGAGACCTGTTCCATATTTTCTCCCTTTTCTGAGTTGGGTTCTTTTATCCTTTTTTCCATTTCTGTCTTTGCACCAACAGGGGCAGACAGGGTCGTCTGTGACTGGGCCGGAACAGCACTACCATCCCACACGCTTGTGCCATTAGAATGATGATTTTCCCTTGTGGCAGCTGTGAAAAAAGATTAAAAACAGTGAGACTGAGGTGACATTTTCGAGCCAAGACGTGATGGTACATTCTTAAGTCACATTCCACTGTAGTGAAAACATATAATAAAGCAATCTTTAATCACGAAATGGATCCAGAGCTTCTTTTCATCTTTGTAAATATTCTTTTACTGAGATCCTGTCGTCTGGTGAGGAAACAGACGATTCCGAAGAACAATTTCAAGTGTGTGTGGGGGGGGGGGCAATGAAGGTTGATGGGTTGGTTGGTTTTTATATATGCAATTATGTTGTAATATTTTAAGATGATCATATTGCACCCCCACTGAAAACAATTGTAAACTACACATTGATTTCTTATTTCTCCCAAAAATAATATCGTATATCAAATAGCACAGAGAGAAAACAAAACGTCACATGATACCGTAAAGGCTGATGGGATATATTTCCGAGTTAGGGTGCATCGGTTGTACACTACATCTCGCAGTGCATTGTGGGATACATCGAGCGCACTACATCGGGTACAGCGATGCTCACTAAGCACTCGGACAGATGGCGTACCCACTATTAAGTGGACTATTAGGGGATAAGGGTGTGGTTTCGGACACAGCGCTAGTTTGTTTCGAAGTTTAAGGAAAAGAAAATAAATCGTTTGAGTTGAAATAGAAAGTGTGGGTTATCTCCAAATAGTCTTGTGCCAAAAGTGTATTTCAATGCAGGGTTTATCCGCTACGACAAACTAATTTGTCAGCAGCGTCACAAGTTACTTTTGTCACTAGCAACGTTAGCTACAGTGGCAACGCGCAGTTTTCATTTTGACAACTGTGATTAAACTCAGTACCTACTGCTTTAAAAAACGGGTTTTAAAGACAGATTTACCTGGGCTTCGATTGAACCAGTACCGGGATAAAGGGTAAAACACATAAAATAACACGCTGCAAATCATGCTTCTCCCCCTTAAGTACGCGCATGTGCGTGAGAGGGAAGGGAGGGAGGCGTCAAAGGTCAAGAGGATTGTAATTTATAATCTATTTGAAATTAATCGCTTAACTTAGAAACACATTTCAAAATGCATTTTCGAATGGGTGTTATTTAAAGCTGCACAGAGCCATAAATTATTTATGTTCCTACACAAGATCTGATGTCAGGGGTAGAGTTACCTGCTGATTTTATTTCACAGTAACCGCCTGTGAGGAACACATGAGTCTATATGAACAGAGCATTTAAAATAGAACGCAAGAGTTGACTGCAATGTTGACAATGTCTTTTGAATCCCTCTGCTTGAAAGATGAAGACAGCACATCCAGATCCCTGGGCGTGGAGGCAGAGGATGACTCAGACCAGGAGTCAGATGGTAAGTAAATTAAATCCATCAACAGTATGATCTCCTGTGCTGCTGTCACTGTTATCATGTAAACACATGTGCCTGTTGTTCTGTTTCAGAAAAAGCAGAGGGCAACGGGGAGACATCGGTACCTAAACAGTACCGACAGGCCTGCAAACTAGTGGGTGTAGTGCCAGTTTCATACTTTATACGAAATCATGCCCTCCCAACCATGACCCTTTCCCACCATGGCTTAGGACCTTTGGGCTGCAAAGCTCTGGCGTTTGCTTTAGTGGTAAATTGAAATACTCACCTTTTGCATAATTTAAAACAGACAATAGTTATTGCTGACACATTATCTGTATTTAGTCTGATATGCATATCAACACCCTGGAACTAGCAGACAATCAAATTCAAGCTGAAGGAGCCAAATACCTGCTGGAGATGCTGAGGGCAAACTTCACCATTCACCACTTGGTGTGTAGGAATTAAGATTCGCCACTAGATGGCGCAAAAGGTTTTCAAGCGTATCCATGTTGTTTGCGTGCAGGATTTGTCCAATAACGGTCTGAAGTCGGCAGGAGCTCGATATGTGGCTCAGATGTTGTTGGACAACGTTTCATTAAAAATTCTGAAACTCTCAGGTAAGTTTCATTACTACTGCCAGTAGAGAGACATGTTGGCTGAGACAGGAATCACGCTAGAGTCAGAGCCACTGAAGGTTTTATACATTGATCTCTCATGTGGAACTTTGCCAAAGCTGTCACAATGCCAGATACAATGTCCCATCATAGATATTAAAAATCAACTATTAATGTTGTCCTAACAGGAAATGAATTTACTGATGATGATGCCAAATATTTTGGAGATGCCTTATCTGTAAGTAAGTGATTTCAGCTTAACCAAATAGGCTGCGATGAGTTGAAAGTTATCGGTCTATTGTTTGCATTAGCAATCTTTCTGTTGCTAATAATTTCATGTCTAGATTACTTCCAGATTAAAGGAACTAGACCTGAGCCATAATGAGTTTCGTGGAAAAGGAGGGGAACATTTGGGACAACTGCTCGGTACAGTAATATTCACTCATGTTAATGCTTTTACACGCATGAGCACAGGGTGAAACCACTGTAGGCACACAATGCTAATGCTTCGATGGTTCACTCATACAGCAAACAATGAGGGAGTGGAAGTGCTGGATCTGAGCTGGAACCACATTAGAATGAAAGGAGCGGTGGCGTTTTGTGCTGGACTCAGGGTACGTCCGCACGGGAGATTCGTTTTATCTTCGACTGTTTCCAAAATCGGTTTCCATCGTAGGTGAATACGGGCTTGAAACATCTCGATTTATCGTGGAATGGTTTTGGAAATGAGGGCGCCCTGGCCTTAGGAGAGGCCCTGAAGTTCAACACCACTCTGGTGCACCTTAACCTGAACAACAACCGCCTCACCAATGAGGGTGTTGGGATGCTCTCCAGGGGTCTTGAGCACAACGATACACTCCAAATCCTGCAGGTGGGTGCAGAGGATTTCAACATATGACATTGCACAGGTTTCAAGATGAATCTTTCTTGTTCTTCCCCTCCTGTAGCTGGCTTACAACTCTGTAACAGTAGAGGGCGCACTGGCGCTGCTTACTGTGGTAAAGAAAGCCTCTCAAACTGCTTTAGAGGAGATCGACATCTGTGTGAGTTCTATGTCCTGCTGTCTTCGTTATGTGCCCACAAATAGATCCTTCCTATGTTTTCTGTAATTCTGGATATTTTTGGACAAGCAGAATGTCCTTGTCAATGAGAATTTCATGCACCTGCTGGCGCTGACGTGTCAGGAGCATCCCAGCCTGGAAGTGCAGTACGGAGGCGTGGGTGGCTTCATTGCGAAGAAACCACCTAAACGTGTTGACCCGATGAAAGTCATCCAGGTCAGCTAATGAACACGACGCCTCTGGATTCACGTTCATGTAGAGCAGCGATTCTTGCTCCAGAGGACGTGACACTCAAACTATCATCTCCAAACTTTCCTGAAGGATTATTTGGATGAACGCAAGCTACGTCTGTGGGATTTCTTCCGGAAAATCGACAAAGACGGCACCATGCGGGTGCCCGTCTCTGACTTCAGGAGGGCAGTGCAGGTGCATGAATGTTACAGAGAGGATCGAATCCTTCCTCTCAAGGGACAAATGTCAGCAAAGGAATAAACTGACTTCTTCTTTTTCATTAAAGCAATCAAGCATTCCATTGGAGCGGCACCATATCGAGGAGCTGATTGACAGGCTCGATCGTGACAGGACAGGGATGGTAGACTACAGGTGAGTCAGCTGTTTGCAAATACCCGCAGGTGGCCTCTGCTAAATGTTTCACAGAGCCCTGTTCTGGATGTTCCCTTCTTGCTAAACATTAGGCGGTTTTACGATCACTTGCTTCAGCCGAGTTTATTTTATGAGCTGGCCTTTGTTCAGCCTGGGTCATCTGATGTTTAGTGTCCTGGCCCAGGGTATTCAATGGATCCTCTGATGTTTTTCTGCAGGGGGCTGGCAGACACAAGGAAGCAGATGATGAAGGCACAGCGGCGGCAGCAAAGGAAGGTCGAGTCCCGGCAGAAGAAAGAGAGGCAGAAGAGCGATCGCATCCTCAAGACCTTCCAGAGTGCCGTGGAGGCAGTAACGCCACACGACTCCATGGTCATATCTCCGGGAGGTGCCAAAGAGGACTCAAGCGGCCCCCAGCACTTCTCCGCGACCCCTTTAAGTTCATGGCACCACATTCTGATGTCCAACAGCCGATATTCTGTCGCTAACCTGAGCAGCGAGCAAGTGCACCTACCCATGTTGAGAGGCACTTCGCCTTACCGCCCTAAAAGCTCCCCGACCATGCGTTCCTACTCCCAACCCAACCTTCTGGACCACCCTGCCCGCACTCTTCCAGGCAAGTCCATCTCTGGCCAGGGCGTGCGCTCTGATCCTGGGATGAGCAACAGTAAACCCGCAGCGACTCACCTGACCAGGTCCAGGCCTGCGCTCAGTGCCAAGCTGCCAGAGGTCAAAACCAAATCCAGGAAAGTAAAGAAAAAGAAACCTCGAAAAGGTGCAAAGAATCCAGAGAAAGTTGTCAAACTATAATGTCATCAGTCCAATTTTTAAAACCCAATAAAGATGCAGAAACCGACGCTTAAGTGATAAACAGTTTGTGTTCATGTGTGGAAGGAATTATTTTGAAAATAAAAATGTTGTTGTGCATTAATGAATCTATGCAGAGTTTATAAGTTATCTCCCAATAAAGGGCTCAGTCAGGCGGAAGTCAAACATTTTATAACTCTTGGGAAAAGTGAGACGGGAGATCCGCCCATGGATTTTTCAAAACAGACAAACATCCACAAACGTTGGCTGATAATTTTGTACAAACATCCAATCGTCGCTTTACTGTTTGCTGGAGATAACAGATGCTCTGTGCCATATGTACAGATGCTGTGAACAAGGGCAGGTGCAGCAAACAGGTGGGTCCAAAAGGATTTATATAGCACAGAATAATCCAGCCGTCCCAACCATTTGGACTCTGACGGTATCAGAATGTTCAGCCCTCTCTTCTTCTTGGCTCTGCTGAGCTCTGCACTGGCCTGGGGGGTGTGTGTGACAGGACGTGGGTCCGCCCATGCCTCTTTATTCTCTGGGCTCGTGCCGTAAGACACGGCTTTTGACTGTTTTTCTGTTTTTCTTTTTCAGCGCTTGGGCCCCTGGAGTCGGAGCAGCAATGAGACGGGGGGTGGAAGTGGCGACAGGTGCACTTGTGACGCCTTCCTGCCCAGTTCTACCTTCCCCATCGCTGAACTGGTGGAGGTCGAGGAAGCTGCCACGGAGATTTCCCGCAAACTGGAGCTGGAGATGGGCAAGGTGGATTAGAAGCATGTGCACGGAGGGTCACACCCTTTCGGGATGAAATGTAAAAAATGATTCTCACTTGATCTGATTCAATTCCAGTTGGAAGATTACGAGACCAAAATAACAACTTATGCGGCAAGGATAGTAAAGCTGACGTCAGATATTGAAAAAATGGAAAAGAACCCAGATTCCTACAACGATGCTGATCTGGATGACAAAAAGGTGGAGATTAAACAAGTGGAAGCTCTGGTGAAAGAGCTACGGAGCTCCATTAGTGGCTCCAAAACTGTCTTCCAGACTCTTCGTGTCCAGGCACGTCCTCCAGAAGTTGCTCTCAATCCAACCGATGCAAGAACAATTGGTAAAACTCTTTTTATTCCAGGTCACATCACTGAATTCGACCCTGACCAGATTGGAGAAGACCTACGACAAGAACGTTGTCCTGCTGACGCGTCGGGAATACCTCAAGGTGCAGCTGCAGCTGGAGGAGTGCGAGAGGCGCCACCAGGAGATCTTCAACCCCAACATTGGTAAACACGCATAAACCAACGTCTGTTACGAGTCTAAACCCTCCACAATGTGTGAGCCTCCACCTCGTTGTTCCTTCGCAGGATCTTGTGCACACACGGGTCTCATCAGGGTCAGCAAGCCCATCGTGAGCCAGCTCAATGCACACCTGAATGCTGGCTACAAGTTTGGAGGCTGGGGCAAAGATTCCAAGCCTGTTCCTGACAGAGAATCCATGTACTGGTACTCTGGCTACACTAGTGGCTCCATTGTCGACATCAGGTTCTACACCAACTACAAGAACCTCATACTGAGAAACCAGTTCCAGCATCACAACTTACACAGCAGCTGGACCGGCACTGGAAACAATTTCATCATCCGCGACAACACTCTGTACTACCAGATCAACAGCCCGTTCGGCTTGGCCAAGCTCAATTTCACCACGATGGAGTATGGATCCAGGGTGATTCCCCGGGCCAGCAACAAGTTCTCCTACTCCAGCACCGTTAATCAGAACTTCGACTTTGCCGCAGATGAAACCGGCTTGTGGGTGACCTACGGCACGGAGGACTCCAACGGCCGGATGGTCATCGCCAAAATAGACGAGGCCTCTTTTGGGGTGGAGGAAGAATGGCAGACCAGCATCTATAAACCAGGAGTGAGCAACGCCTTCATGGTGTGCGGCGTTCTGTACGCAGTCAGAACAATTGACATCCACACAGAAGAGGTCTTCTACAAGTACGACACCAAAACCGAACAGGAGAGCTTCCTTAGCATCCCCTTTGAGAGGTTCCAGGAGAAGTTTTCCAGCCTGGACTACAACCCCACCGACCAGAAGCTCTACATGTACAATGACGGTTACTATGTCAACTATCAGCTGTGGTTTAACCACACAGTTAAAGCCACCGTGAAGCCACCGTTTAGCCTCAGCTAAATGATCATCTGTGATAAACTGCATATCACATCTTGGATGCCTAAATAAATGATCTTAATCTGTATCCTCAATAAATGATCTTAAGCATTAAAAAAGATTCAAGCGTGTCTTTTGAGTACATTACAGCGAGTTTTAATATTTATTCACATTTATTTCCATAAAAATAAATGCACAGATGAAGAGTGCATGAGTGATGTGAAACTGTTCCTTTTGAAGCCCTATATTGAAAGAAAAGACAACAGAATGAACTTGTTTGTTCCACTGTTAGATACAAAATTAATCGGATTGAAGATAAAAATAGAAAAAAAGCTCACACCTAATTTGTACTTGTGAAATGATAAACTGCTGAAAAACCTGCAGCTAACAAACACCCTGATTGTAGTTTGAAATCGTTCATTATGACAGTAAGACTCAGTCAAAAGCAACAGCTTTAATCATAAACTAAATGTATCCGACACAAAAAGACCCGGAGATCTTGGATTGTTGTTGCTGGGAAAATCTCTCGGATGATTTTCAAATACACATGATGGAGATGTTTTATTTTGAAGGAGGATACAACATTTGATTTCATTATTAAATAAAGAAGCAACCGTTAACAGTATTTCAGACCTTTATAAGATTTTTTTTTTCTACTTTAAATAACTCTCTGACTTTTAACGTGTGTAATTTTATCATGAGGCAGAATCAGAAAAAATTAAGAATATGATTTAAACAAGATAATTCGTGATGCTGTATAATCCCTGCCCTCATATATTTGACCCACCACCATGTCAATCACTGTGGACCACTCATAGTCCACATCAGTGTCTTAAATTGTTGAACATCACAGGAATTACATTCTATAACCTTCCCAGTATCTCAACTGAGGTGATTGGCATTTAGGAGCATCTTAAATTGTTACTACCTCTCAATGCAACGTGACAGATTCCCAGACAATAAGCCATAAAGGCCTCACTTCACCACAGGTGGAGATCTTCTCATCCGGCTCAGGTTCAGATAAACCCGCTAATTGTGGGCAAACCCAGATATTTGTGCTCAGTAAATACCTCTGAGAAGAGAAGAAGCTGTGCGAGATGATGCGATAAGAGCTGCCTTTAAAAGCCCTTCGGCTGGGCTCCGGAGGAGACACTTGGAAGCTGACGAGCGACGCAAGATGCTGTCGGTTCTGCTGCTGGTTCTGTCAACTCTCATTCCTGCTTCTGCCTGGATTGTAAGTGTTTTAATCAACTCAGTTGTGCTTTGTAATCCAATTTAAGCGGGACATGTCTGTTTCTTTTAGCCTGTGGAGGACTGGGAATCTGGCAATGTGACTGCATCGGTGGGTGAGTCGGGTGAGTGCATCTGTCACGTGTATTTGCCCGACACCACCTTCCCTGCCAACCGGGTTCAGCGCATGCAGCAGGTCACCAAGGATCTGCTCTTGGAAATGGAAATTCAAATGAACAAGGTGCGCACGTAGTCGGCTCTGATGCTTTACAAGCATCCGCGCCTGAAAAAAATGTATGTTGAATCCATATTTGTTCTCCTCCAGATGGTCAGCTATGATGGTCAGCTGACTGTTTACCTGGAGGAGCTGATGGACCTGACGGTGAGAGTGGCCATGATGGACACCAACCCTGATGATTACGTCAAACTGGACTTTGAGCTTCTCAGGACTGAGCTCAGAGAGTTTGAGGCTCTGGTGTCTCAGCTCAGAGACTCCCTCAACTCCACCTCGCCCCTGTTTGACAGTCTGTTCACTGAGGTCAGCTCCTTTCACCCAGTCGCTCTTCAGTCCTCCTCACTGGTAACTCCACAATGTCATTTCCCCGATTGCGCGCTAGATCCGCAACATGACTGCCATCGTGAACCAACTGGAGACCATTGACAAGAAGAACCTGGAGGTGATCCGACTTGAGTTCGCCAAGCTGCAGAAGAAGTTAGAGAATTGCCAGAAGGAGCAGGAGTTCTTAAAACCAGACATTGGTAAGTCACATTATGGATCATAGCTCAAACATTAGATTGTGCCAGCCATGAACAGTATTTTTCTTCTTTTCCCAGGCAACTGCAACAATACTGGAATCATGGCCGTCAGCAAACCAACGGTAGTCCAGCTGAATGCTCATTTAAGTGCAAGCTATCAATATGGAGGCTGGGGTAAAGACTCCAAGCCCATCCGTGGCTATGAATCAATGTACTTCTATGGTGCATACAGCAGTCCCGCGGTGTATGACTTCTATCTGTACTCTGACTACGATAAGCTGCTTCTCAGGACTTCCTTTAAAGTCCATGACATACCAAACGGGTGGGTAGGTACTGGTAACAACTACATCGTTCACGGCAACACCATATATTACCAGATCAATTCGCCGTTCAGTATGTCCAAATTAAATCTGACCAGCTCCAGATACGAGTACAGAGTCATCCCAGCGGCTAGCCAAAGATTCTCCTACAGTTACTCTAATAATCAGAACTTGGACTTTGCAGCCGATGAGACAGGCCTGTGGGTGTTGTACGCCTCAGAGGAAAGCAAGGGTAAGATCGTTCTGGCCAGAATAGATGAGAAATCTTTTGGCATAGCAGAGGAGTTTAACACCGGGGCATTCAAGCAGTTAGCCGGGAACGCTTTCATGGCCTGTGGAGTCATGTACGCCACCAGGTCAGTGGATATGTACACGGAGGAGATCTACTACGCGTTCAACACCAAGACCAATGAGGAGAAGCACCTGAACATTCGCTTCCCAAAGTTCCAGGAGAACTACTCCAACCTGGACTACAACCCCACCGATCAGAAGCTCTACATGTACAACAATGGCTACTATGTGTCCTACAGTGTCAGGTTTAACAATGAATGAGCCCTGAGCTTTAGGATCTGCCGTATTGTGATTGATGCGATCGATCTGTATTTACCCACTGTTGTCACTATAAAAATACAGTGTGAACTGTAACACATGCATGACTCCTCTTTGCTGTCATTTCCTGAATAAAATCAAACTGAAGCATTCCAAATGTTAAAGTTTTTATCCTAACTTTTATGAAACAATAAGTCAGCATGATTATCATCATTTCTGGAGTCAAAGCATACTTCACTCTACTTAGATGAAGTAAAATGGTGGGAAACTCTAAAATATCAGTGTTTTATCATATAATTATGACAGAGGTGAGCAGGCATCAAACATTATTTGGATGGTAGAGTGAGCATAATTTTTGATCGCCTAGAATAATGATTAAAGGGTTCGAGTCCACAAAACAAACAGAGCGGAACTAACTAGCAAACTGCAAATCAAGAATTGAAATTCAACATTAAAAGTTATTTCAGCCAGCCTTTTCCAGATGAATATCAAGCCAGTTATCATATAAACCCATCTAACTGAGCCAGCGACTTCTGGCTGATAAATATTAACTGACCAATTCTCAATTCTTTGCCAGATCTCTGCATCCGAACGCCTCATATAAGCCCTCAGCGCCGTCAGGCTGGAAGGATATTACACTTGATTCTTTATAGAATGTAAATAACATGAGTGAAAAGATAAACGTGTGTAAAACCAGTGTACAGTCAGTTGATTGTGGAAACGTGGCTCAGGCTGCTGTGTTATCAATGCCGGACGGGCGTTGTTCTCTGACTGAATAAACAAAACCGACTGCAGATCACACCTGAACACCTGCTCTGATCTCAAGGAGGCAAATAAAGTAAGGACCGCACGGTGACGTCATGTGATTTAACTACGCTTTGAGACGTGAAGAGTCCACAGATTTGAACAGTCACCCTGTGAGACAACATCCAGGAGCGATGTCCCCGATGCTGCTGCTGCTGCTGCTGCTTTCCCTCCTCGGCCCCGTGCTGGCCTGGCTCGTAAGTTTCCACGATTTCCAGCCACCCTCGTTACGTTTGACCCCTCAATTGAGAGCATTTTCTTGCAGCCAGTGGAAGACTGGGAGAGCGGGAACGTGACCTCGTCTGGCGGAGGACTGGAGTGTCTCTGCAGCGTCTTCCTGCCTGACAGCAACTTCCCAGTCAACCGCGTTCAACACATGCAGCAAATCACCAGCGACATGAAGCGGGAGGTTGAGATCCAGATAAATAAAGTAAGTCAGGGGGGAACATCACCTTTCACGTTGCTTTTTCACATCGCTAAGGTCAAATAAATCAGCAATGCTGCATTATATAATTAGAAAGTCATTTCTTTGCATGGCTGGACCTGATGCTGCTTCTATGACCGAACAACACTGGTTCAGCCTGGCTGATTATTCATTTTCAGGGCTTCGCCGCTTGCATGGCCCCTAATAATACAGATGTCTGGTTTTGCTTCTATACGAATCCCCCTGAAAACATAAAACCAGTTGGAATGGACATATTTTCTCCTGTTTCAGATGGTGAGCTACGACACTAAGCTGGAGGTTTACTTGGAGAAACTGATGGACCTGACGGTGAGAGTGGCCATGATGGACAGCAGCCCTGATGATTACATCAAACTGGACTTTGAGCTTCTTAGGATTGAGCTCAGAGAGTTTGAGGCTCTGGTATCTCAGCTCAGAGACTCCCTCAACGCCTCCTCACCGGCGCTCGACAGCCTGTTCACCGAGGTGAGAACGCGGGTCAATTGATCATCCCAGGGGGGTTCTAATCCTGTCTATATGCTCCAGATTCACAACATGACCCTCATTGTGAACCAACTGGAGACCTTTGACAAAAAGAACCTGGAGGTGATCCGAATCGAGTTCCTCAAGCTGCAGAGGAAGTTAAAGGAGTGCCAGGAGGGGCAGGAGTACTTCAAACCAGATATTGGTCCGTTGTCAGCCTTTTTCGTTGCAGTCGTGTGAGAAGTTGAACACAATAGACAACAATGGTAACATTTTTCTTTGTTCTCAATAGGCAACTGCAACAACACTGGAATTGTGACTGTTAGCAAGCCCACGCTCATCCAAATAAATGCCCATCTGAATGCTGGATACCAGTATGGAGGCTGGGGGAAAGACTCCAAACCCGTCCGAGGTCATGAGTCGATGTACTGGTACGGCGCCTACAGCAGCCCATCGGTGTTCGAGTTCTACCTGTACTCTAGCTACGACAAACTCATCCAAAGGTCCTCCTTCACCCACCACGGTCTGCCGCAGGGCTACGAGGGCTCCGGCAACAACTACATCGTTCACGGCAACGCTGTGTACTTCCAGGCGAGCAACCCATTCCGAATGTCCAAATTAAATCTGACCTCATCTGTTTATACCCATCGGCAAATGACAAAAGCAAGTGAGACCTACACCTACGTGTACTCGCCAAAGCAGTATTTGGACTTTTCAGCTGATGAGAAAGGATTGTGGGTATTGTATTCCACCGAGGAAGCTAACGGTAAAATTGTCGCGGCTAAAATAGATGAGAAATCATTTGCCGTTGAGGATGAATGGACCACTAATGCATTCAAACCTCTGGTGGGGAACGCTTTCATGGCGTGTGGGGTTATGTACGCCACCAGGCCCGGAGATCTGAATACGGAAGAGATCTACTATTCGTACGATACCCGGACTGGTGAGGAGAAGCAGATGAGCATCTACTTTCAGAAATTCCAGGACAGCTTTGTCAATCTGCACTACAACCCCACTGATCAGAAGCTTTACATGTACAACAAAGGTTATTACGTGTCCTACAACCTCAGGTTTGGCAAAGAGTGAGGCCTCTGTCTCGATCTGCTGTGTGGTGATTGATGCAAACGATCTTCACTGACTGCACCTGATGTTCTTCTCTGAAATAAAATCAATACTGAGCATTTCATCAAGTGTCCTGTGTTCATGAAATTGCAATCATCAGCGAAAAAAACAACAGTTTGGAGAATATCTCCAAAAACTAATCTGTAGATCAGACCCCTCTCTTCAGTGCTTTTAGGATAATGATGCAAACATCTTACCCACCCCCCACATCAACACTGGAGCTTTCATCCCCCCCTTTTCCTGTAAAGTAGCTCTCCCTTGGGTGGAGCCACTCTCCTTTGTGCAGCGACTGGAGCCTGGCTCCATCTGGTACTGAGCCACCAAGATTAGAGGTTCTGGGCGGCCACTCACCCGTTGGCCGGTCAACATCAAAGCAAGGGTTAATGATGCTTTGATGACTGAACGTTTCAAAATTGAAATGTTTTACTATTCAAAGCCAAAACTTGAGTTGAGGTCAGCTGGGAAGTAGAAGCCATGGTAGGAAAATCTCTGCCGGCACGCAGAAAAACAACACTGTCTCTTTAAATCTGCCTGCGCCTTCAGTGGAGAGTGCGGGGGAGTGGGAGTGGGGAGGGTGGGCTGAGGGCGTGAGCATAGCTCGGGTGACTTGCATGTGACGCTACCCTTAAGTGACATCACTCTCAGCCAATCCTGTGCCTCGGCTCAGCTCTCCCCTCCCCCTATTCCTCCCCAGACAAGTGTGTCCAAGCTGCTGAGGACACGGGCTGCTGCTGGTGCTGATGCTGCTGAGTCGGGGGAGTCCAGGCCATGCTCCTTTCTCATCCACTACAGAAGGTATCAGCGCTCATGCACCTGCTCTTATAGTCGCCGGGATGTGCCGTCTCAATGCCCGTGCATGTGCATGTTGGGAGGGGGAGGATGGTGTTGAAGGAGGAGAGCTGTGAACGGCCGTGCGCGTTTCATAACGCTCCTTAGATGATGTCGCCTCCATGACTGTGGCCAGGATGGGGTGTGTAGGTGTTTGACGGTGCTGTTTTACAAGAGAATTTATCGTAAATGAATGAAAATGTTTGTGACTGATGGGGTAAATGGAGGAATGGTGCATTTGTAGACTCGCACGTGATTTTAAAAATCCTGTGCTGGTTTGGAATTCAACACCCACTTGAGAGGTGCAGGAGGATCTAGTTCAGTTGTCCTCTGTGACGACAGATGACTCCAACATGCTGAACTCTCTGAGTCACCTTTGTACTCCACTTCTTCTCATTCTTCAGTAATAGTACTCTCACTTCCTGTGCTGGTTTTTAGGTTAACCCTTTCCTTCTCTTCTAACCCAGATGATCATGCTCTTCCGCGAAGACCTGAGGGCTGGAGACGCCGGGATTAGACACACAACAGTCCCAGTGACCACCAACAAAGATGCTTCCTGTTATTGATCGGGGCCGGGAGCACATGTGAGTCCAGCTGGTGATTTCACTTTCCAAGCCTGTCAGCACCTCAGCTGCATCTGACATGTCTGAAGTCGGAGTCTTTTCAAATTCTAAAGCTGCGCTCGGGAGCAGGCCGACAAGCCCGTGACAAGGCGGCGATGGCGAAGAGAGATTACCTGGTGGAGGCGGCCAAGCAGTTCCGCATGGCCCTGGACAGCGAGGTCAGCGAGGACTACGAAGCAGCCTTCAGCTACTACAAGAACGGGGTGGACCTGCTGCTGAACGGTGTCCAGCGTGAGTAGATGCCATTCAAGTCTGTGCTAAATGTGTTGACTTTAAGGAAGCTTGTGTGCAAGCGTCATGTGATGGGATCACATGGAATGAATAGAACCAGGAAGTAACAAGCCAAAGGTTAAAGAGCCTTTTTTCTTTTTGTTGGTCCAACATTTTCCCCTCACAGTGTCAGTAGGAGGTTATCTGTACCCTTATCAGGAGTGAAGACAAAGGTTTGTTACGGTTCAGGTGTCCTGTGGATTTAGTCAGCTTTGCTCCTCTGCTTTCCTCTTGAATTACGCAGTGGATCCTAACAAGGAGCGCCGGGAGGCAGTGAAGAGGAAGACAACACAGTATCTGAAGCGAGCCGAAGAAATCTTCATAACACATTTGCAGGACAACCTTGTGAAGGGAAGCTCGCATTTAGGGGTAAGAGTCAGCCATGAGTCGCATCTGTGAAGTTCCATCTATGCAGCTGTTTCATGCTTTGTCAGGCAAGGCTCAATCATTTAGCATTGGGCATGAAAGCTTTTATATGACCGTATCCTCTGATCGCCAGGGTTACAGCAGTCTGAGATTCCGCCCTATCAGACACTTGAGCTCCCCTGTGGAGGATCTGGACATGTGTAAGGTGGTGGGGGTCACTGATAAGGTAGGACAGCGCTAGCTTTGAAAGTGTTGACTGAGCTCCGCTGTGGTGCCCCTAAACACCCGATGTCCCTCCCCAAAAGGTGCTGATCGTCCAGAGCATGGTCAACAAGGAAACGTTCGTCGTCAAGGTCAGTCTTCATCCGCGTGCGCTAATAATACCAGATCAGTTTTATCTTAGGCGTGACGGGACTGTTTATGGGTCAGCAGCGAGATATTCTTTGAAGCAGATGTAAGTTCATGTACGGCTCGGCACTGATCCGTCTGAAACTCCACTTCAGATTCCAGGAACAGGAGGGTTTAGTCATCTCAGACGGGACAATCCCAGCACGTCTGGCTAAATGTGTGACATTTGCTCTTTCCTAAGACATCATTGTTAATGTGTTCTTGCAGAGTCTGGTCAAATCGAGCTGGGAGAGCCGTGACCAGCCCACCATCATTCCTCAGGGGGTGCCCTATATGGTTAAGCTGCTAAGATATTACGTCAGCGAGGACGCCGTGTATCTGCATCTCGAACACGTCAAAGGTCAGCTGTGATTTAAAAGACCCCCCCTCCCCCCATCACTGCTCTTCTTGTATGTTAACTGTTGCTCCATATAGGTGGGAGGCTTTTCTCCAAACTCCACAAGCTGAGGAACGAGAAGGCCAGGGAACACCCAGAATGCCTCGCTTCCGGCCAGCACAACGCCAAGCTGAAGACCAGCTACACCTCGCCCACAATCAGCACAGACTACCAGCACAACAGTGGAGGCAGCACGGGGGGGATTCGGGACAAGCCCAACGATGAGAGTCCAGATGCAGAGTTTCCCACTTCCTGGGATGAGACTCAGAGGGTGGAGAGCTGTAGGACACACTCCTACATCGAGGAAACGGGATGCCTGCAGAACACGCGCTCTGCGGCGTCATTTTATTCGAAGCTGGAGCGGCTTACCTTGTATTCCGGCTCATCGGGGGCACAGGTCAACACTCGCATCCATCCACCAGCTCCTAGTTTGTGTTTGCACTCCAGTGAAACTCAGGAACACCCTGCTCTTCCTCTCCCGTGTGCTCGTGTCAGTCTAGCCCTTAATTCCATGTCAGATGTCAATCCAACAAGAGCCGGAATGGGGTTGACAGAGTGCAGCTCCGAGTTTGAGGAGGCCTGGAAAGCTGCTGATCCAGCAAAAAACTGTGAGATCATAAACCCCTATGCAGTGACTGACACTGGCGCACTCGGACAAACGACACCTCATACAAGCCAGACCTCATTCCTTAAAGGAGGATCAGCGAGCGGCTCCAATAATGGCTTGAGTTCATCCCCTGCTGTTCTGCACCTCCCTCTCCATTGCCAAACTCAGATCCATGGCAAGGTCTCGTGGGATAGCAGCAGCTCTCAACAGGGGTCCGTAGACTTGAAGCAGGACAGTGTCAGTCCCACCACGGAGGAAAAGAATGGAATAATAGTGATCAGGAGCACAGACAGAGCGATATTTTCTGACCATACGGACTCAAGGACAACATCAGGAAGCTCCTGGTCCTCCCCCACGTTGCTCTGCCACAGCATTGCGGGAAAACAGGGGTCTTTTCCGGGGCCCTCTCCAGCACTTTTGGGACTGAAGTCCAAAGTGGAAGCATGTGAGGCAAAAGGTGGTTCACAGGAGGCTCGAGAATCGAACCCCAGGGAGGAAGTGGCGCCAGCAAAAGAGCGATCGTTTATGAGCTGGTTCTCCTCCGGTCCACCGGTCCACAACATCAAAGACAACAAGGATGTTTTCCAGAAATCAGAAAAAAATGAGGATCAGGAGGAAGACCAGATCATAGAGGTGGACGGATGGTGCCACCTTCCCCAGATTCCTCTCAAGTCTTCCCCAACAGATAAGGCCCTGCAGAACTGCTGGGGTCTGCCTGAAGCAGAGGTGCGAGTCTGGGGTGCACAGATCCTGCTAGCTCTGGAGAGTCTGCACCAGCAAGGCATCCTGTGTCGAGACCTCAATCCCAGAAATGTTCTGCTCACCAGCAATGGTGAGTATTTCCAGTAGCTCAACAGTATCATATGTGAAAAATAAAAATATTAAATATAAAATATAATAATATTCGATCTGTTGGTTTTAATATGATCACAGGAAAAGTGTGCTTGACATTTTTTGGCCAGTGGAGTGAGGTTCAGTCCGAGATCTGCTGCAGAGCCATGGACCAGATGTACTGTGCTCCAGGTACAACATCGCACCAGTACACTCAGAATTTGTTTAATCCTGCCACCTAGTGGCAAAATATCGAACTGCACCTTGTTCGACGCGAACGTGTTTCCTCTCATTCTTTGGTGGCAGAAATCGGTGGAGTGACCCGAATTACAGAGGCGTGTGACTGGTGGAGTCTCGGCACGTTGTTGTTTGAGCTCCTAACAGGAATGGTAAGCAGGGCCTCTACACGCATGTTCAATCCTCCAGAATGAACCTTTGTAATGGTCCAACTGGATCACTGTGTCTCCAGCCACTGTGGCAGCTCCACCCAGCAGGGATCCACACACACACCCAGCTGCTCATCCCCGACCACCTCAGCACTGCCGCCGCGTCTCTGCTGACTGAGGTCAGACCGGAGGCCTCTGTTGAAGTATTCACACATGTACAACGATCCATTCACAGCAATCTTATCCATCACTGTTGTCCCACAGTTGCTCCAGTTTGATCCCGGCTACCGGCTGGGATCAGGAGGCGGAGGCGTGTGTGACATCAAGTGCCACCCCTTCTTCAGCAGCGTCTCCTGGAAAGCTCTGGGCTGTTAACAGCTGGGGAACCTCGGACCCTCCAATGTTCCACCCACCCCCCCAACCTGAACCTTCTCACGTGGTGAAAGTTCAAGTCAGGATTTTCCAAAGAAAAGTCAAACAATAAAAACTGAAATGTGCACAAGCCCTGTGTTCGAAATGATTACAGATGCTATACTAAATTATATTTTATTGTAAAGGGAATTTAAAATGCTATAAAGGGATTTAAAATGCTGCAGCTGTCGTTGTGCAGGTAGAAAACCATCAGCCTATTGCATATTTCTATACATGTCCCACATTCACTCAAGCCAGATTAAACCCAAAACTAGAGCGACCGTAGAGCAATGCAGATTTTATTGTTTTAAAACATTTCTTAAATAGTCTTTCATACACAGCATTAAGGAGAATTTCTGCTTACCATTGTGAATTCAGATTTTTTTTTTAATGTGCTTACTGTTTCAAAATAATGAACAGATTATACTGTTTATCTACAGTATATAATTATTCATCTGGCAATTGTGGAAAATGTTTATGTAGCATGTAGAAAATGAATGGTGGTGAACACAGATTCTAATAGGGGGGTTTCCTTTTCACCCAGCATATTGATGGTCTTCTCAATATCAGCAAAGTTCATCCCTTCCACATTTCGGATTACAGGAACCACCAGACCCTGAGAGCGAGGAGATGTTACCCCCCTGTGTGCATTTCAGACGCCACTGAGCTATAAAGCCCCCATTTGTCTCACCTTTGGTGTAGCCACGGCAACACTGATGTCCACGTAATCCCTGTACACAATTTCCTTCGTCGTGTCATCAATTACTGCAGGAGGATAAAGGATAAAAACATGAGATACAGTCAATCCTCTCAAGGCTACTAAGAATTTCCTCTCGAGGAGGGCCGGTTTGTTTTAATGTATTTGAGCGACAGACTGCTGCTTTGATGTAGTCTTGCTAATTAGGTCAGGCTGGTCAGAAGGCAGTAAATAGGGCAGTGCTGGTTTTGAGGTTTAGGTGGTGAACATGCTAAAGTGTAAATGCATCTTCAGGCCACCAGCACTGATGCAGAGGTAATGTCAGACCATCAACCATCAAGCCGCACGGAAACTTTAGCTTGAATCTGTACCCCCGTTGACGGCAGGTTGGTCAGTCAGAGCGTAGGCAGCAGCCTTCACAAACGCAGACATGAAGCCCAACTTGATGTTGTGTTTTTTCAGGAAGGCATCTTTGTACGTCTTCCTCATCTCGGAGATGTTGCTGCGGGGACACGGAAAATGAAGAGGGTTCAAGACTTTCTGCTGTAGCACAATGCTCTGTTCTTTCTCACGCCCATTAGCAATGAGGAAACATGCTGTCCATCTCAGCGACTCGTGTTAGGTGGCAGGTGTTCCTGTATCTAACAGTGTTTATTTGAAATGTGTTGTTCTTGCTGTATTTCTCTGGACAGATTAAATGAATATGTGGCCGTGTTCGCAATCACCGTCTGCTGCCACAAGAATGTGATTACAAGTGGTCCAGACCCTCAGAATGTGGCTTTTGAGATCGAACCTAAATAGGTTCTTGGTGTATTTAAACAGGCGCCTATCCTTGGCTCTGACCCCAGATCAGCTCACTCGAGATGCACGATAATTCAGGTGAAAAACAACCCTAACCCTGCTCATCCCCGACCACCTCAGCACTGCCGCCGCGTCTCTGCTGACTGAGGTCAGACCGGAGGCCTCTGTTGAAGTATTCACACATGTACAACGATCCATTCACAGCAATCTTATCCATCACTGTTGTCCCACAGTTGCTCCAGTTTGATCCCGGCTACCGGCTGGGATCAGGAGGCGGAGGCGTGTGTGACATCAAGTGCCACCCCTTCTTCAGCAGCGTCTCCTGGAAAGCTCTGGGCTGTTAACAGCTGGGGAACCTCGGACCCTCCAATGTTCCACCCACCCCCCCCAACCTGAACCTTCTCACGTGGTGAAAGTTCAAGTCAGGATTTTCCAAAGAAAAGTCAAACAATAAAAACTGAAATGTGCACAAGCCCTGTGTTCGAAATGATTACAGATGCTATACTAAATTATATTTATATGTAAAGGGAATTTAAAATGCTATAAAGGGATTTAAAATAATGCAGCTGTCGTTGTGCAGGTAGAAAACCATCAGCCTATTGCATATTTCTATACATGTCCCACATTCACTCAAGGCAGATTAAACCCAAAACTAGAGCTACCGTAGAGCAATGCAGATTTTATTGTTTTAAAACATTTCTTAAATAGTCTTTCATACACAGCATTAAGGAGAATTTCTGCTTACCATTGTGAATTCAGATTTTTTTTTTTTAATGTGCTTACTGTTTCAAAATAATGAACAGACTATACTGTTTATCTACAGTATATAATTATTCATCTGGCAATTGTGGAAAATGTTTATGTAGCATGT
This sequence comes from Takifugu rubripes, assembly GCF_901000725.2. Lineage (NCBI taxonomy): Eukaryota > Metazoa > Chordata > Actinopteri > Tetraodontiformes > Tetraodontidae > Takifugu > Takifugu rubripes. The sequence continues at coordinate 9,802,685 of NC_042286.1, read as the reverse complement.
AGAAAATGAATGGTGGTGAACACAGATTCTAATAGGGGGGGTTTGTTTTTTATGAGGACGAGCACCACAGGAACTATGAACCCGCTTCTCTGCAGCAGCAGTGAACCTTTGGTCACTGCCGGGGTTACAAATAAAAACTGCTGGGGTGGGAACCCGGATGTACCGTTGGACGAGGCGGTCGAGCGGCACATCCGGGCTAGAATACAGGTAAGGTGTTGTTTTTAGGCCTGGGGCTGACGGGGGGAGAGGTTCACATGTCGAGGAGCAGCACCCTGGGGTCCTCCACCACAGACTTGATCTTGCGAAGGAAGGTGACCGCTTCTCTGCCGTCAATCAGACGGTGGTCGTACGTCAGGGCGACGTACATCATAGGACGGATCTCCACCTGAAGGAGAGAAGGCCGCTAAGAAGGCGTCCTGTGGCCTTTTTAATCTCCATTTCAAATAGTCTCGGAACAAACCTTTCCACCGATGGCGACAGGCCGGTCGAAGATGCCGTGCATGCCTAAGATGGCGGACTGAGGCGGGTTGATTATAGGGGTACCGAACATGGAGCCAAACACGCCGCCGTTGCTAATGGTGAAGGTTCCTCCGTCCATGTCCTCGACGGCCAGCTCGTTCTTACGGGCCTGCAGCCACATTAAAGGTTAAAGCACTTCTCCTGTGAACATTAGGCCTGACGTTATTGAGGGGAAAACGTTACCTTTTCACCCAGCATATTGATGGTCTTCTCAATATCAGCAAAGTTCATCCCTTCCACATTTCGGATTACAGGAACCACCAGACCCTGAGAACGAGGAGATGTTACCCCCCTGTGTGCATTTCAGACGCCACTGAGCTACGAAGCCCCCATTTGTCTCACCTTTGGTGTAGCCACGGCAACACTGATGTCCACGTAATCCCTGTACACAATTTCCTTTGTCGTGTCATCGATTACTGCAAATATTAAAAGGATAAAAACATGAGATACAGTCAATCCTCTCAAGGCTACTAAGAATTTCCTCTCGAGGAGGGCCGGTTTGTTTTAATGTATTTGAGCGACAGACTGCTGCTTTGATGTAGTCTTGCTAATTAGGTCAGGGTGGTCAGAAGGCAGTAAATAGGGCAGTGCTGGTTTTGAGGTTTAGGTGGTGAACATGCTAAAGTGTAAATGCATCTTCAGGCCACCAGCACTGATGCAGAGGTAATGTCAGACCATCAACCATCAAGCCGCACGGAAACTTTAGCTTGAATCTGTACCCCCGTTGACGGCAGGTTGGTCAGTCAGAGCGTAGGCAGCAGCCTTCACAAACGCAGACATGAAGCCCAACTTGATGTTGTGTTTTTTCAGGAAGGCATCTTTGTACGTCTTCCTCATCTCGGAGATGTTGCTGCGGGGACACGGAAAATGAAGAGGGTTCAAGACTTTCTGCTGTAGCACAATGCTCTGTTCTTTCTCACGCCCATTAGCAATGAGGAAACATGCTGTCCATCTCAGCGACTCGTGTTAGGTGGCAGGTGTTCCTGTATCTAACAGTGTTTATTTGAAATGTGTTGTTCTTGCTGTATTTCTCTGGACAGATTAAATGAATATGTGGCCGTGTTCGCAATCACCGTCTGCTGCCACAAGAATGTGATTACAAGTGGTCCAGACCCTCAGAATGTGGCTTTTGAGATCGAACCTAAATAGGTTCTTGGTGTATTTAAACAGGCGCCTATCCTTGGCTCTGACCCCAGATCAGCTCACTCGAGATGCACGATAATTCAGGTGAAAAACAACCCTACAGGTTTCTTAATTTGATTTTTTTTTTAAATTCAATTTCTTTTTTTGAAGGAGAAATGTTATTTCACGAGGCTTCTCCATTACACCGTCTATAGCGGCCCTTTCAGAAGGAATAAGGACATATTTTGGATTCAACTGAAGAAACGGTAGGACACAAACTATGAAAATGATTTTCCAAATGTCCTAACCATGTTGTCAAAAACACTTTTAATGCCATTTTAATGCCGTTTTGCCTTTCTAAAGATTGCACTTATAGAAAGTGTTAAATTAAAACTATTGGAAGCGGGCTGATAATCATTTCACCGTTGTTCATTTTTCTCTTGTATCTCTGGTTTTAATTGTTTGTTTTCCTGTGTCTAACCCTGTTGGGGCTCTAGGGTTTCTCCACTAACACAATTAGCCCCTCCCAAGACACAGACTCTCCGAGAAAGGAGAGAAGAAGCGATAAAAATCTTCACTTTCTAGAGCCTGTAAATCTTATTGGGCTGTCATAAAAGCCCATATCGGTTGAGACAGCTCTTGCACTCAGAGCACAGGTCTCTGTGGGCCCCTACAGATGCTCTGGGCCTCCTGCTCTGGCTACCTCCTTCAGCTCCAGATGAGCCCTGGCCTGGGAAGTCTTCCTCCAGACTGTCAATGTCAATCAAATTAAGATACACAGAAAACCCTGAATAGCCGAAAGCCGACACCACACATTTGTGGGGGAAAGAAATCCTCAAAGTGTCCTCTTCAGCACGAGGGGGCAAGTGCAGACAACACCATTTCCTTGTAAATTAATAAAACCTGTTTTAACAATTCTTATCTTCGTTTTAGATGGCATTATGGACAAATATTTACATTCCTGCGTTTAAGAGGATATCAGGTTGCAAAGAGCGTTTCCTCTCAGGCAGATTCCAGTCTAGAACCCCCATTTGTGCATTAGCTTTTAGCGCGTCCTATAGAGTGTGTATACTGTAAACATTTGAATATGCCCGTGAACATGTTTTTGAGCATGTGATTTGGTCTTTTTTTAGCATTTATTTAACCTGCTTTTCCTCCTCTCAGTGGCCAACCACACTCGTAAAGGTTCTTTAAAGCCTTCGTAAAATAGGTGAACTAATTTAGAATATCATACCTCATGTCGACCTCATTAAATGTAGTCAACATAGCACAGGTGTCCTGGGCTTCCTTCAGCCTCTGGGCAATTCTCAGCCTCATGCGGTTCATCTTAACCTGAGTAAAAATAAATCACCAGACTCAATCATCAGTCCGTTCACAGAAATCAGCAGACAGATTTGGAGTTTACCCTGCTCTCTGTCCTGACTCCTTTAGCTGCACCCTCTGCTTGTGCCGCAGGTGAAGCGGCGGCAACGCTGGGCTTGATGGCTGATACTGTGAAAAGGGCATGAAGAAGCCTTTAGATGCACATTGGGTTGTCCTGCTGAAAGATGTGAGCTGGAGCTGAATAATGATTAATCAGCGACGTTAGAGGTCAAGAGCACAGATGTCAAACTAAACGGGTCTCATGTGACACAGGCCGTCTGTCCCATTACAACTAACCCGGTTTGGTGTCCATAGCATGTGCTGGCACAGGTGGCACAGGGGGCATACTGGTGGGAATGGGTCCCACGGTGGAGGCAGGAGGAGGTGGAGAAGCAGCAGCAGAAGGTGGTGGTGGGGCTGCAGCAGCAGGGGCTTCAGCTTTTGGAGCTTCGGCAGCTTTAGGAGCACCCGCTAAAGACGCAAGCAAAAAGTCGGGTTAGCAAAGCTATCTCTTAATAATGCAATACTATAAAATGGTGCTAAAAAGACAACATTTAGAACCTCCTTTTCGAAGCTTGAAGAGTGGCGTTCCCCCTTCAACCTTCCCTCCATCAGGGACCAAAAGCTCTTCAATCACTCCAGCAGCAGGAGACGGAACCTGCACTGATGTCTAACAACAAAAAAGCATCAGAAATTAAAGGATTCTGTACATTAATGTAAAGTAAAAGGCCTTTTATTCAAGGAGATTCTGGTTGCTGGCTAAAATTTATTTAAATGTACCTTATCAGTCTCAATTTCACACACCACCTCATCCTCAGTGACGGTGTCTCCAACAGCTAAACAGAGACAAAAATAGAAAAATGGAAAAAAAACAGGAGGCTATATTTAAGTGGAGCACCTTCAAACTTCTCTCTTCTTCTTTTATAATTTTTTTGCAATCCTTTTTAAAATTTCAATGACACCTCCCCCCCAAAAATGCTCTCCCTTTATCTGACCTTAAAGACAGAAAGAGGGTTTACCTTTCTCCCACCTTACGTCCCCCTCTGTGACAGACTCTGCAAAGGCAGGGGTCTTAACTGTGACAACTTCATCCCCTGTGAGAACGCAAAAACAAACAAAAAGTCATTTCGAAATCGCACACCACGCAGGTCAGATACCATAATGGAAAGTAAAAAGCTTGCAGGGTCATACTGTAGGCAACAGATGTCCTGAAGTACTGGATTTGGAAGACATTAGTGGGGAGGTTTGACTTTCTAAAAAAGTAAAAACAGTGAAACAAATTACCAAAGAAAAAATCTCCCATTTCAGACACATTCAACATTTAGCTTTAATATATGAAAGTGTATTGTTAGGGTTGTTCTATCCTTAAACCTACTAGGCTACCATTAATCAATGAAAAGCTACCATGCAAGCATCAACTATTACATTTATCAGCTCTCATTTCAAAGTTGCCATAACAGATGTGATCACTGATTCTTCAAAGTGCTTTTGACTAAGTGTACTTACACAATGTTGTTGAGAGAGATAGAGTGGTTAATTGTTAGAGCTGTAAGATAAATGAAAGAAATGGATTTGGTGATAAAATCTTGCACAAGAACTAACCAAAGTCTAGAATTGGGTGATTTTTTTTAATAACGCTGAGCTCAGCATACATACCAGTGGATGAGCGACGAGCCAACGCCTGATTCCCCTATTTCATTAAAAAAAAGAAAAAAAAGAACATGGTTACAAAATGTTGCAATTTTGAACAATGCAGAAATACAGTTGCATCTTCTGGTGCACATGCAAATGGCTTTAATAGGGAAATATGGGATGTAATCAGTAGGATGTAACATTTTGAGAGAAGTCTAATAAATAGTACAGCATGTGCCCATACGTGCAAAGTGTAGGACTTGAAATGAAAGTAGGTATGCTCGCCATGAGATGGACAGCTGAGCAAGGTCACTTTTGGACTAAGACATTCCAAAAAATCAATTATTTTCTGCAAAACATACGTTTCTGTCTTAGTGTGAAGAAAGGGCGTAAATGATACTTGCATTAAAAATCACTTCATATGATGGTTAACATGCAAACATATTAAACTGTGACGTTTCCACTTTGAGGTGGACATAAAGTTTTAACAGAGATTGAGGAACTAAGTCCACGGAGACGTTGCTCGGTTCCTCGAACCTCGTTAATTGTAATTCTGGCACAGTATGTGCAATTCTCGCTAGGTTTATAAATCTGATTAGATGGCGCCGACTCAATGTTAATAATAAAGAAATGCTTTGTCGAGATCTAGTCTATTCTCAATAAATAGCAAAGACAACGTGAACCAGGCGTTGTTTCCTTTTACTTGAACACTGTCAGCAAAGACTGTCCAAGGAAGGTGTCCTCCCGTCCTTGGCTGGCAATGTTACGGCCTGACCGTGGCCTGCGACAACAGGCGAGCTAATGCTAACGCTAGTCGGTCTTAATCATTCCCACTGCCCTCATCAGGTAAAGACAGCGAGGGGTACTTCACGAGTGACATCATGAAACATATTATTTGCTTGTTCCCTACCTGGCGGAGGGCAGACAGAGAACGGCTGAAATTCCTGGTGAGACACCGGGAATGGGATAACATTATGGCTGTGTGACAGCAGCCCGAAAACGGAAGGGAAACTTCAGATTCACGGACGGGAAGGCTGAGGAAGCACGCGCAAATACTGCGGAAGTAGCGTGGGCCAAACCAATTGCTGCAGAACGGGGGTGGCAGAGTACCAAAACTTGGTTGCGTCCATGTCGCTCAACAGCCTTTCACGAAACACTGAAGCTAATTTGGGTAATTACAAAAGTTTTTAGTTCAGTTTTAAAGGCTATACTTTAGTTTTTTAAAACTAAACTTTAAATGCACGTGTGAGGATTTTTAATGCTCCTAACCTATAAAACATACAAAGATGAAAAAAAGCCACTTTGTGTATCATTATATTCCAGCATTCTTGTATTTCAATGAAAATGGTGATATAAATTAATAATGTTAAAAGGGGCGACCACCATGGATAAGTAATGTCAAAATCAGAAATAAAACTCGCAGGTTTATTAATGTGTTGTACTGTACGTTATAAACTCGAGAAACCACTTGTGTTGTGCAATTACAATGAAACGTCAACTACCGGTAATCAGAATCTTAAGAAGATGACGCTGACATTGCTTTATATTTAAACTACCAATAAATCAATTGCATGCACTGTTTTTGCACCAGTCAGAAAACCATTCAACGCATGACCAAATAGTTTCCTCAACTTGACTTTGTGTGCGGGTGATGTGCGTCCACTTCGCCGCCTGCCTGCCTGCGTGGCCCCGCCCCGGCTCGGCTTGATGCACCGTCTCTCCCGCAGCACCTCAGTCTCCGCAGGCCGTCAGCTCGGCGTCTCTTCTCAGCGCAACAGGTAAGGTCCCATCTGTCTGCAGCCGTGTTTGCATTGCACCCGTGTTCCAGCCTGAAAAATGGCATCTTTCTTGTAACTCACCTGGGCTTCTAAAAAAAGATGTCACCGTTCTATTTAAGTGTTTTTTTGCATTTTGCTTCTTGCTTTTGACAGTTTGAGTCAGTAGTAAATGAAGTGGTGAATGTTTTGTGACTGATTTTTAAATTATTTTCTTGATTATACTATACTTACACGCAGTTATTTAGAGAATCTTTTTCACTTTAAGTACTTCCATGTTGTGTTTAATATCGCTGTTAATTCAGGCAGTAGATTTTGAGTGTAAACCCACAGACAGGTTTTAGTTTCTCAAATTTCCAAACTTGAAAATAAACATACCAACTACAAATATAACAATTTATCGGACAGTTTAACAATCTCAAATTATGAGTGATAAAAAACTCTTCTATCTACTTTATTCTATCTAAAATATCTAAATGTATTATAGAGAAATCTATAGAAATCTGCAGAGGTGTTTCACCTTAGAAGCATGAAGAAACTGATATTAAACACTAATGATGCACAAGTAATTTACGTTCCTTTTTCTCATGTCTTTTTATGCATAAATGTTATAATTTCATTTAACAATTTATACTGCATGGCTTTGTGTTATTGGTGAAAATACTATGAAATCACCACTCCCACCAGATAAAGGAGACTTATCTTTTATAGTTAGCACTGCAGATCATCTTTTGATCATTCCTTAAGATGAAAACCATTTTTGTTGTAAATAATAAATACCCTGAGCTGATCCTTGTATGTAATCTGTTGAAATCCAGCCTCTGTGGGTAGATATTGTTCCTTTTATGACCTGCCAAAGGCATTATTATCGTTATTATAATACCTTAGGCAAGTCATAAAATGAACGTATTGTTCATGATTAAGGATCTTTTTACAAAAGTGAAAAATATTTAATGGTTTTATGTTACTTAAATATTGTTAAAACAAAATAAGTTTGTTTTTTTAATCTGGATTTTATTTATTTAACATATAAGATGATGGACATGATTAGAAAAATAAAGTAAATTTAAAAAACCTGAAATATACATTTTCATTTATGATTTCTTACTTTCTTTCCTTTCAGATACGCAAATTCTGAAGACCTGAACAGTTTTTCAGTGAGATGAACCTCAGCCATCCCGATCAGAACATGCACGGCGCCGGCGACGGCTGCCTGGAGGACGACAAACCCGATGTCATGTTCCCCTGCTTTCGCAGAAACGTCTATGACGAGTCTCTCTCCTCCTACTCCAGCGGATCCATCATCTCTCAGCTCCTGCGTAAGACGATCCACAGCGCGAGGGCGCTCGATGAAAGCCATTTCTACCTTTCCAGCTCTGGCGGGGCAGATTGCAGCCAGGAGGACCAGAACAGTGTCTCCTCAAAGGACAGCACAATGGAGGCAACATCTCCTGGTGCTCATGTCTCCACCGGAGTCAACCCAGAGCAGGAGCATCCTGTGCCCGACCACCTGCAGGCTAAGAGGGCCAGAGTGGAGAACATCATCAGGGTCATGGCAGGCTCTCCCAACAGCAGGCAACATGGCGAGATTGAAAAGGCTGACACGGACGCCAAAGACGTAAGAGAGTCCAGAGAAGCCTACAGAGAGAACAAACGTAAGCAGAGGCTGCCGCAGCATCAGGAGCATGGTGCTGGAGGACCTGCAAGCAGGAGGCCCGGAAGCAGCAACAGTGACTCCTGCAACGCCAAAGATGAGGAGTGTCACAAGCTGAAAGAGCAGCTGCACAGCATGCAAAAGCTCCTGCATCAGCTCCAGGAGAAGTTCCTCCAGGTGTACAACCAGGAAGACCCCGAGCAGAACGGCAGAGATGAGCCAGAGGTCAACGCTCAACGCGACCCCATGGGTGAAAACCTGGCATCGCACTACATGAGCGGCGAGGAGGATTTCGACAGGAAGACCAGCAGAGCGAGTGTGGAGTGTAAGGGCCGAATGAAAGCCGCTGGTTACATGCTCCAAAGAGAGAGTCCGAACCTGCAGGAGACTCTGAAGCAGGAGCTCTCCAGGGCAGTGAACGACTGTGTGGACAGGGTGTTCAAGAAGGCCACCCACACGGGCCTAGATGTGTCCCCTGAGCAGCGCATGTGCTCCTCACCTGAAGTGCACATCAGCATGGTGGTCGACAGGAAGAGCCAGGCGGCCGGCTGCACCCAGGATCAACTGCAGGAAGAAGAGGGTGCGGAAAAGAAGCGTTCCCTGGAGTACTACGAAAGTCCCAGCAATCAGAGCCCGCAGGACCAGACGGAAGCGTTGTCACTGGTGGTCCGCAAACCAGAGGTCACCCCTCTGGGCGCCGTCGCCCCAACAGTGAAGCGACCTTACCCTGTGCACCAAACACCCTTCCAGTTCAATTACAGCACCTCTCTGCACGACAGCCAGATCCTAGAGCACCTTCTCAAGTACGGGCCACATTCCAGCTTCGGGGGACTCCCGTGCATCCCTCCGTCTATGGACAGGACCTCCCCGGACTCGGTGGACCTCACTTGGGACGCCATCGCCATGAGGTCCAAGGTGACGTCCGGCCACCTTGGCCACCACGGTCGTCCCTCCGCCCTGGGGGCCGTGACAGTCGACAACCTGTGTCTTCCCCACGTGAAGATCGAGTGCGGTGAGCTGCAGAGCATGGCCGAACGGAACCCTTACATGTCGCTCAATATATCCTTCCATGAAAAGGCTTATTTTCATATCTCACCTGTTTTTTTCTTTTGGTAGCGCTGATGAAAATTGTCACGCACTGTGTTAGTCAAACGGAAGATTTTAATCTCAATTCCAATCAGCTTTTACGTAAATTCCACCCAATATCGTCATTTATTTAATCAACCTGAGCTAATTAAAAAACGACGCGTTAGGATGTGTCACCCCAGAGAGGAAAAATACAGTCCTTTATTTATTTATTTTAAAACAATGTTTCTATAAGCTAAAAGGAAATAATAAAACCCAATCAAACCTATTTCACATCTTCCATTAAAACAATGGCTGGTTGAGGCGCGCTGCAGTCTGAGCAGCAACCAGAAACTTCAAGGAGAATTTTTTCTTTGATCTCGCTAAGCCCACAGAAAATTACAGCATCTTCTTTAATCTGAGCCGAGTAATGACTTTAAGTTTGGAAAAAGACAAATAAAAAGGAATATAAGGCTTTGATAAGAATTGCCAGGAACAAAAGCCGGTTTTTCAAAGGCAGTGAAAGCATCGGTCTCTGTTTCAGGAAGCGTCGTTGTCTTTTTCCCTTTTTTTTCCTCCCCTTCCCTCCCTCAGACTTGAAAAGGTGCAGGATCTATTTCTCCATCATCAGAGTGCTAGGGGTGCATCTAAAAGGTCACATCTGAGTGCTGCTGGAAATCAAAAGTGCCTTGCAACCACAACACTTGAGCTCTTGTCTTGAGCATTTGTTGTCGGATCTCTTTGTCCGAACGTTCATGACTGAAGCCGAGTGCAAGATAACATCCCCACATCTGCTTCTGAAAACAACTCAAGAAAAACAAATTCCGCCATTGTTAAAAAAAACAAACAACCCAAGTACCCTAGAAATTGTTGTGAATGTTGAGCATATGGCCAGAACAATATATAACATACATCTATCGCCTACCATGAAATTTTTATATTTTTCAGTCCACGTCTCAAAATAATCAAAATATCTCAAAAGCCATTTTTTTGATCCGCTTGTCACCAGAGGAATAAAACCTCAAGAATCACTTTATCTTGACAGTGCAAAGACTCCTGTTTCTCTTTGAACGAGATCACATAAATCTATAATTCCAGCGTCCTCATTTCAAAGGTAGAGCTCCCCAATAAAGACTAAAGGTGTGGCGACCCGGTATGGAAATATTATGACCTAAGGCGTGATGGTGGACTACAGAGGAAGCCGCCCTGCGTGTCTTTATTGCCACAGGGGGGGGGAAAAAAACTGGAGAAGGTGCTGAATTCATTTGTGTCTGAAAATAAAGAAATCTGAAATCTTGTGATCAAAAATGCAACGCCGACATCATTTGGAGATGTCAGTCATGCTTTCGCTGCCACTTTTCTCTGGATTTCCTACATTGCCCCCCCCCCCGCGTACACGGCGACATATGTTCCCTTTAAATCAAGTCTGCTCCTTTTTCAGAACGTTTCCAAACAAGCTTCCTTAACTGCCAGGCATGAAGTGCTCCGCTCTCTAATTAAAAATCCCTAATCTAATTCGTAATTCTGTTTTGCCAATAAGCACATGTTAGGGCCATTATTGACTCTCTGCTTAATGCCGAGCTGTTCTTTAGGGAAATTCAATTTAGCCGAAGATTGAAGCAACACAATACTCCGCTCCGCTATCACTTTGCACGCAACTGTATGTTCCGTGTTGTGTTTAATTGTCTGCCTTAACGTGAACGTGAACATCCAGGAAGGTCTCACCCCGAGCCATCTGAAGAAGGCCAAGCTAATGTTCTTCTACACCCGCTACCCCAGCTCCAACGTGCTGAAAACCTACTTCCCTGATGTGAAGGTATTGTCTTACTCTTGGATTCATTGGGTGAAAAAAAAACAAAAAATACAGGCCGCAGCGGTTGTTTTTCCTGTGTTTGCCGACTTGTCAGTCGAAAAAAAAAAATCAGCAGTGTGTCGGAGGAGAGAAACAAAAACGCAGAGGGTTCAAATAACAAAGCCGCTGAGCTGCTAGTATGTCCTGGGGGCAGAGGGAGATACGGGGGGCATTCTCTTTTAAAAAAAGCCACTCCAGTCAGCAAATGGAGTGACAAAGGACTCTGTAGGCAAGGCATTACTATTGAGTGTCAACAGAGAGTTGGTATTAGAGACTTGTGTGGCAACGAGCAGGCGGTGGTGAGCTGGCCCTAAACACAACATCCTGTCTGTTTTGGCTTTGGTCTCGTGTCATGCCTGCTCCTCTAGCGCCTCTTTTTGTCTTCTGCCTCGTCTCCTTATCTGCGTCCTGTTGTTTCCTCTCCTCATTCATCCTAGTTAGCCCCGCTCTTTTCTTTTCAGCCTTTTCTAGCATTAGTGCTGCGCCGCGCACGCGGCCCTCGGTTTCCCCCGAACGCCTCCCGGGTTTCTGCCCCATCCCGTCCTTCCACCGCAGACCCAGCTCTCTCGGCCATTTCGGGCCTCTGCCTGTGACCCCTGGGGGTCAGGGGGGAGGATGCTGTTGAAGCAGCCCTGCGAGCGTCTCCTCCTTGCTTACAGTCCTGCGGTGGGAAGTGGCACCGAACAAAAGGGCACCTAATCCCAGTGTCTGATTCCATCCTATCATCCCGAGTCAATGAGAGGGAAGCTTCCTTCTGTCCTTATGCTGCCGCTTTCTCACCCACCACACCAGAGGGAAGAAGCGTCTTTGATGCCTGCCCAGCCCTTAGGCGTTTTTTTTCCCCAGTCTTTCTGGATGAGGAGATAGAATAACAAGACTAATGTCAAGACTGACTTTAGAAACACAGAGGCCTGACAGATGTTTTTTCACATTGGTGGGAAAGGATCAGAGCAATTATTGCCTCGTAGAGTGACGGACTGTTTGCTGGCTACAGACAGCAGGACTTATTGGGTGAATTGAAAAGCATTCTTTTAATTACTGTATCCTGTATCCTCCCTCTTATGGTTGCGGTATGCTTAGCAATTGTGTTAAAAAAAGTGACCCCCCCCCATCTCTATTTCCAGTTCAACCGCTGCATCACCTCACAGCTGATCAAGTGGTTCAGCAACTTCCGGGAGTTCTACTACATCCAGATGGAGAAGTTTGCCCGTCAGGCCATCGCTGACGGTGTCAGTGACGTCAAAGACATTACAGTTAGCAGGGACTCAGAGCTGTTCCGGGCACTGAACATGCACTACAACAAAGCCAACGACTTCCACGTAAGTCTTTAGTCATTCCAAATCTTTTATATTGCAGCTGGTGGAGGGATTATTTCACCTGATGCTGATTTTCTCGCCTGTGAGTTGCATTATTGTTCGCTGCAGGACAGAGTTTAAAAAAAAAAAAGAGCCTATTATTCAATTGGAGGTCAATATGTTTTGCTCGGGGCTTTCCGCATTATCTGTATATCTTTTATTGACTAAAGAAAATTAGAAAAAAAAGTATTATTAATTTCCTCCTCTGAAGGAAACCTGTCCACTAATCCACCTGTCAGGGCACAGGTGCAGTGTGATATACGTGACAAATAATGTATAGCTTTAAACATACAGTGCTACAGATGGCCTGCAGTTCACTTCAATGGGGCCGGTTCAAGTTGAGTATTTACCAGGTTTAAACAACAAGACAACAAGCGCGTGGGCGCCCTGTAAATGAGTTGATTGCGTCTAAAATGCTAATTGTTTTAATTGTCCCTTTACTTCAATGCATTGGTAGAGCTAAGCTAATTGACTTCTGCCTTAAGCTTTATGTTAAACTTCAGGGACGTCATCTCATCACTGAAAAACAAATTAGCATCTTCCCCAGAAAGGCTTCCTCCTGCTCACGCACGTGCACGTGCTGGCCTGTTTGTCACCCTGCACCTGTGGCTGGCAGACATTATCTAAACTCCAGAGTGATGCTTTATCAAACTGTGGGAATAGGAAGCCACAAAATCCCACTAAAACAACTCAGGATTAGAGGACCAGTACGCCTGAACGAGGCTGAGATTGCTACTGATGCGGAATGCTGAGAAAGACGCTGCGGATTCCGAGGGAGAAGGCAGAATGGTGGGAAAGGGACGGGACCGTTTTCTTTACCTTGGGACCAAGACATTCCTTTCCCAGGGATGCTTTTGTGTGAGGAGAGGAGGGGAAAGAAAATAACCTATGCTAACAACGCTGCGCTAACTGGTCAGTGGATGGGAAAGGAGGCTGCGGGGTGGGGTTTCCCCCTCAAATCCAGGCGATCAGTTAAACATACCCGCGATTCTCTTTGCGCTAAAAAACAAACCGAAGCGCGATGTCAAATCATTTTTCTGCTCACGTTCCCGGCGGGACCCATACCCACAGCCCTGTCAGCGAGGTGTAGAAACCCCGGGAAGAGAGCCTGTCAGTAGTGAGTTTTGGCTCAAGAAAACAAGACCGGCTAATCAAAGAGGCCTTAAAATGAAATTTAATGATTGCTGCCTTCTATTCATTGTATATGTGCAAAGAACAAAGGGAGCAGCTCCCTTTCATCAGCTTGAGTGTTTGAAGAAGAGCGCTACAGGTCTTCATTTCATATGTTTTGGACTCGGAGGGAAGGCTGCGGACAGATTCGCACGTGGAGTGCCTGCTCACGATTAGAAGAATGTTAATGAGATTGATTTCACTCAATAAAACAGCTCACCCCCCTCCTCCTCCCCCCCGTTTCACAGGTTCCAGACAGATTCCTGGAGGTGGCTGAGATCACCTTGCACGAGTTTTACAACGCCATCGCCGACACCAAGGATTCGGACCCCTCGTGGAAAAAAGCCATCTACAAGGTGATCTGTAAACTGGACAGCGACGTCCCGGAAGAATTCAAGACATCCTCTTATTTGTAGGCCGGTGCGCATCACCGCAACAGCCGGTCGCGTATCATTTGAACCTTTCTTGTAGTGCATTGTAGTGAACATAGATGTTGCATAATATCGGATTTTGTTGCTCTGTTAAATGACACCCACCAGTTTACTCCTAGTCTAAAGTGGTTTTTTTTGTTCTAGTTTTCTCAAGACACTTGTAAATATGGATGCTTTTGTGCTCAATCCCTTTTATTAGAGGTTCCTCTTATGATTTGCCTTCGCCGAGAGATTGTAGGTGTGTAAAAAAAAGTGGTGTTAGCCTGTTTAAGCGGAGCTGGAAGCGTGTTCCGCAGCTCCCATCAGTATTATCTGCTCCTCTCCCCTCTCATTTTTACAGCCAGCGTGGGTGTGTTTCCTAAAAATGTACACGTGTTGCTTTTGCATGTCGCGAAATTGTTCTCCGTGTATGTTGTGAACTCCCGAGCTTGAACGTACATGTGACAACAGGGAGCGGTTGCTCCCGCGTGTAAAGCTGATGTAAATCAAGTTCATTTTCCAGACGTTTCGCTCAACGATTGTACGGATGATTACTGAGATTAAAAATGCACTAAATTATCAACTGCCTTTTGTTTACTTTGGGCTGACAGTTCTTACCCACAATGCAACACACAGACAATCAGGAGACAGCAGGACAAGCGTTCATTAAAAGACACTGTGAAACATCGCGACGCCCCCGATAAGGTGCCTCTAATCCTCATCAGCAGCCGGCTGGTAAATGTCCCCCAACCTCTGGCGTCCACATTGTTCACCGAAGCCGGTCCAAGTCAACTTTCTAAGGCCTGACATTCATTGTGCGGATGCAGGCGACTGTCATGTCTTAAAAACAGCCACAATGCATTCCCTCGTGGTGACTAAAGCCCGAGGTGACCTCATACGGCGTTTTGTGCCGCGAAAGCAAAATTCCACAAACCCGTTGACGCTTTCTTCCAGGCACCCATTCAAAAGCTGGTCACAAACACACTGCGCACGCACACACGCACGCACGCACACACATACACACGCAGGCAGGCAAAGAGGAGCGAGGCTTTCGTATTTCTACCTTTGTGGGGACTTTCATAGACATCATGCATCACCCAGCTCCCTACCCTAACCTTAACTAGCCCAACCACCCCCAACCCTAACTACAACTCAATCCTAACTAATTCTACCTTGTCTTAACACACATACAATGCTTTGAATTTGCGAGGACCAGCCAAACTGTCCACACTTGGCAAAAAAAATCCTCGCTTTGTTAGTAGAATGAGTACACACACACACACACACACACACACACACACACAGACAAAGGTCAGACAAGTCACAGATGGGTCGATTCCATTACCTCTGGTTACATAAAAGGTGGAAAAGCAAACTATGTGGAATTAAACAGATGGATTTAATCCTAATTTTATGTCAGACTGTTGCTGGGGAAACTCTTTCCAACTCAGCCAGTAGATTCAGAACACCACAATCTACTTTTTCTTCTCCCACCTAGGCTATACAGGCTGTACCCAAGACCAAAACATTTAATTGAAAACCTGTTAGGCACCCAAGCACCAATTACATCAGAAATGATAACATTAAGGAAATTAAAACATTAGTTGGATTGGCTGATGACAAAGTCTAGAGACAATAAACCTCACTAATCTTTTAATAGACATTTCTTTTCAATTAGATCTGTCTCTTTCTTGGGTAAATTGATTTACATTCTCAACTCAATTAAAATGCCTGCGGTTGAACCAAAGTGCTCTGCTCAAATTAATTTGTTGAACAAGACTTGGTCACCTCTGATATAATGAAAGAAAACAAAGAAAATGCCTTCAGTTGTTTGACCGCCGCTGGCTGACGAGGCTTCAACTTAAACAGTATGAGATGAAATTACATTCTGTATGGGAGATAAAACAAAGCAAGCTTTGTAATGAAGATGAAATGGAAAGCGCAAGGCCGGGGGACGTGATCGAATTAAAACCACACCGCTTTGTTTAAACTGCTGATTTGTGTTGCGTGTTTAACCTCCTGTGAAAGGCGGACCGCGACGAAGGCCGAGCTTTTCTGGGGTTAACGACCAAAGGAGCCAATCAATGTGAATTCCAATCAGAGCTGCAGGCCCGGCCCTCGGTGCTGAAGAGTAACAGCATCATCTAGTGAAGCTCTGCTGTAAGACACACACACGCACGCTGTCATATTCACTCAGGCTCGTCTCTGGCGGCTCCTGTATGCTATTTGCTATATAAAATGCATTTGATCCTTTTCCCAGCATATTATGACTTATGAGGAATCCTGAAAGAGATTTAGCTGCGTGCTAATCTCCCCACAGAGGGGTGCCCTTGCCCCGGTGACGAAGCGGGTCACAGCTTGGTGTGTGTGTCTGTGGTGTAATAGTCATTGAAAAAAGACTCCTGGTAAGACAAAGGCAGGATCAAACGTCCCTGAGCTGGAGATGCTTTTGTCTCTGTCTCAGGGGGACGGGGGGAGCGTCCTGACAGTCCCAGTCTGGTAAATCCTCTATACTGGGAGGGTGCAGAGAGCAAAAGGGAGTGCAACTTAAGAATGGGGGCCGCTGACTTTAGGCTGCCCTTCAGCCAACCACTTCTTGGTGTAGTTTGGTGCGATCACCAGTAAATCTTTATTAATTTTAATTGGAGCCCCCATTTAAAAGAGCAATTAAAGCGGATTAATCGAGCCCATCCCGTATAATGTCTTCTGTTAATTAGTTTGTCAGCACTGTTTTAATATCGCTTAATGACTTCATATTTCAGCGATGACATTAAAGGGATGCTGAAGGAAAAGAAATGGCCTTATCGCAGTGTGCCGCTCTAATGGAAGATGTCCCCCACCGGCGCGCAAGGTCAGGCCTGGGGCCGCTGGGGAGGGACAGGCTTCAGGGTGGCACCGAGGCCCCTGGCTCCAGGGATGCCACGCCTGGGGCGCACAGACACAGTCGGCGTCACGCTCGATCACACAGAACTAGTTCTGATAAAGATATAACAAAGGAAGATCAAAAAGGGATCAGCATATATTTAAATGAATGACCAAGGCGACACTATATATATTTGTATTTTAATTTAAACCGGCTTCCTTTGTACCAATAGTGAAGGAGGCAGGAGACATTACTATGTTGTAATAACCTGGATTTCATTTTCTGCATATGTCTTTGTGGTTGTTTACATATTTACATTAAATTTATGATTTAAAGTATTTTTTTAGTTACATCCTGCAGCACACTCAACAGGTGGACGTTGTGAAGTTGAGCCGGGTCAGTACCAGGGGGTGGGATGTTCCCCTCCCTGTAAGACCGAGCCAGGCGGCATAAAGTTGACAAAAAAACAACAGCACATCCTCCTTATTGCAGCCGTGCCTGCTGTGCATCCCTGCTAATTTGAGTGTGCCCCTGCACCTCCACTCTCCTCAGCAGATTCATAAATCTCATTCCCATTATCCCGCTAATTAGCCGGGATTACAGGAGCATGTAATGCCCCCCACTTCCCAATAGATTGATTGGAGGATGGTCTCTTTGTTTTGAAATCACTTCCTGATTGATGTACAGAGCCCTAGTTTGCAATTGTAATGGCCCAGATGTTAACAATCAAATGCCTTTCCGCTCCAGGAAGTAACAGTCTGTCATGGAAGAGGAGCCAGCCGAGCGTGTAACGACACATCACGGGAGTGTGGGGAAGGAGGGACCGCAGAGGAGGGGATGGATGGATGGATGAATGGATGGAGGGGGTTAGAAGATGGCAATAAATGAGGGCACCGTGCCCACTGAATGCCACTGTATCCCTGCTGTGCCTGGTTTCTGACCCTGGTTTGCACCTCATGCTTTTCTGTTTGGTGTCTTCTGCACGTAGATTTGTTGCTTAATTAGTCCCGCTTTCACTTCATTTATTTCAATCAGAATAAATCTTTTCTCAGGTACAATAAAACAGTAAAAAATAAAACTTTTCTTCAGCACATAAAGATGCTAATAGGGAATTTAGTCCCTCACTGTTTCCTTTGTTATAAATGCGTCCAGTAGAGGGCACTATTGTCTTACCAAATTGGCTGCCTTCCCTTCCCTCTCATCCACCCCCCCCGACCCCCACCTCTCCATCCTTCACCAATAAATCAGTTTCCTGGATAGTTAATGGATATAGAAGCAGATCATGAGTGAGCTATCTGCGGGGCGATAATTTAAGTGAAGATCCCCACACTGATTGCAGTGAAAGGTTATTTATTTCAACAATAATGCAGGACACAAAGGGGGGAATCTGGGCAAGATTACCAGCTAGGGTACGCTAGAGTGCTCATCTTCAGTGGAGCAGCGTTTAAATTGGGTTCACTTTCCCCAATGAAAATACAGACTGCAGTTTATTTCAACTTTATGCACATGGAAGGCTGTGCTTCCATCTCAAGGGTGACTGGGGACTTGGTGCCTGTGAGGGGAGGGTGGGTTTAGACCTTGAAAAATACCCCTTTTGTCCCTGAATAGCTGGGAGGCTGAACTATTGAAATATGGTCGCGATACCCTCTATTTTAAAAACACGATGACAATACGGAAATGGTCTGGTAGGTTGGTCTGCATAGGACTGCAGCGAACTCTTTGTGTGGTGAATAGATCTCATTTGGTGTGTCTGCCGTGCATGTGTGCATGTGTGCATGTGTACACAGCGGTGCATGGGCACTATTGATTGACTGGCTTGGCAGAGAGCTGCAGAACACAGAAGCCAGGTTGGCACAGATACTCCGCTTCGTCCCTCATGCAGAAAAATGCATGATTAGGCCCCAACTGACAAGTCTAAAAAGTCCTGTAGAGCGGACAGGAAATGGCTCCATATGCTGCCCCGTGTGGTCATGTGGAGCCGCTCACTGCCTGGTTCTGGATCACGCCTAATAGGCCTTCCATAATGAGGCTCTTCCTACAGTGCCACCAGTAAACACAGGGCCTTGGCAGCATGTGGGAGCTCAAAGGCTGCAGCCTGCAGTGACCTGCACTCCAGGGGGTTCGCAGCGTATATTTCGGTACTACGGTGGTCCAGAAGTTCAACATTGGACATGGATCCAGAGCTGTGTGAGGGAGCCCTCGGGCAGGACGATGAGCCCTGTGGCAGAGACATATATCATATAACATATATCTATAACTCAACGTGCTTAAGGCGCTGACCGGCGTTGGTGGACTTTACCTGAGGTTGCAGGTGAAATTCCCTGCTCAGTGGCGTCGGCCAGAACTGAGAGGTTTGAGGCAGCAGTGTCAAGGATGGGTGCCCAAGAGAGGGAGGGAAAGGGGTGTCTCCAAGGGGGTATCTGGTCCCAGATGGGTCCCCCAGTGATCAGACGACTTCCCCAGGGTGATGGGAGCTCTCTAGTGGCAGCCGTCCATCCAGATGGGTGGATCGTAGCTCAGGTTGGCGCGGGATGGGGGGACATTCGGGTGTCTGGGCTCAGGGGGGACAGCACGGGACAAGAGGGGACCTGCTGGAGACTGGCAGCTGCAGCTCTCCCTCCCGACCTGACACACCCGAGGGTGTGCCTGCTGCTCAGCTTGTGCCCCGGTGGCATGTGACAAATGGTGACATGCTTCTGCTCCCCTGCTTTGTTAGATCGAGGGGGGGGTGATTGAAAGCAAACGCAGCAGGCGCCGCTTACATCCATATGTCTGCACAGAGGGCAGCTCCATCCGAAGTGAAATGCGGAGCAGGAAGCTGAGCAATTTTCTGCAATAACGGGGCGACGATAATAAGCGGCCGCCGTTTTATTTACATATGGATGAGTCCATTTTTGTTTGCATGCGCGCTGCTCCCTTCATTAAAATGTGCCGCTCAAATCACTTAAAGGAGGATCATATTTCACAGCGGAAGGAGGAGAGTTCCACAGGATTTCTCAGAAATCAAACAGGGGAGACGACAACTGAGCCAAGCTGGCAGTGGAGTTCCAGCAGCCGTTATTAAAATTGCAGGGTGATTGATAACCTGTCAGTCATTGGAATAATCAGGACCAATCCCGTCCCTCACAGCCAGCTCTGCCTCCCGCCCTCATCCTTTATGCCCCTATCACCCTCAACACATCCACTTGCCATTGAAATCCTGTAATTGAATGAGTTTTTGTCATTATTGTGATTAATCATATTAATTTGAACTAATTAAGCGATGGTTTGAAGTTATGACAATTAGATTAATGAAATTAGGTTGAACTTTTTCCCCCATTCTCACTCTAATAAAAAGGGGAAATCGGAGGAGGACTGTTATGAAACAGTTGGCAATCTGGTTTTTTGGACTAATTGAATGTCTGATTTTATTAATGATGAAATTTATAAAAGTCCTTGAGGGGGAGATTTGCGCAGATTCAGCTGCTAAGAGTGGAGAATTAATTAAAATTCCTGGAGATATTTCTGTCATTAAAGGCACGAGCCCTGTTAACCCTGGCCCTGCTGTGAATTTCCAATTCTGTGAACACGCAAATTCCAGAAACTGGGGGAAGCCAACGGATTTTAAGGGACGAATCCCCTCTTTAGCAGATGTTAGGCTGGAATTCTGTCTTAATCAATGAGATCCTAAAACTGTGGATTAAAGACCCATCCTCAACCTGCTGGGTGACAAAAAGTGGTTCCCCCACAACTGCAGCCACGACCGCGGCTCTTCCACAGGTCTGATCAAGAAACAAACACTATATATTAATGTTGTTTTCACTGTGATCAGACACCTCTAGTAACACTCAGCTCAGATGAAATGAAACCTCAGTTGAGGATGACAAAATATTAAAGGGACAAATATTGATTCTGTCTGAATAACGACGACCAGCGGATGGCTATTAGCATTTTAGCGTGCTAGGCGACTTCCTCTAGCATCGGTGCCCTTTTCCTCTGAAGCGCGACCTCCGCCCTTGATCTTGCGCTTGTATTGGACGTACAGTCGTGCAGCGATGCAACCTCTAAAAAAATCAGTGTAAAACCTCAAACCGCTGTTTGAGCACTGAAGCTTGTGACGCTTCTCTTCAGGTAACTGCTGCACCCTTGATGTCAACTCTGAGCTGCGGCTGGTTTTTACACCACCATCATCTTTTCACAACGCTCTCATTAGGAAAAGAAAACAAACCGAAAAAAAAAAAATCAGTTAAATCCCACTTTTTGGGTCCTCTCCAAGCAGCCCCCGTGCTGTTGCCTCGACGGCGCTCGTGATTGACGCCCAGGTCGCCCCCTGCCTGTCCACGTGCAGTAGGGGTCTGACACTTGTGTTGCATGGACTCTACGCCTTCCTTCATCTGTGCATATTCACCAGCCCGTCTCTCTCTCTGCAGGCCCATTCATAATTAACAGCTGCTGGCTTGTCAAGAGTGGCCCTGGCTGTGGCACGCGCACGTATATTTATATTCGCTGTGAAGCGCCCCTTGCTGTGGGTGGATTTCAGAGGCCGTGAACCCATCCTCTTTCCCTGACTGATGGACGCTCACCTGGAAGCTCAAAATGCAGAGTCGGTTAGCCTGCTCTCGCCATCCCGGGCGCCTTCGCTCCTCTCTACGGCTGCCTCGCTCACCTCGCTCCCTGCTGCCAAGCACCTTCTGCCACCGTGTCAGGAACTTTTCGCATTAAGTCCAGCCCGTCTGGCCTGCGGGGAGGCGGTATGAAAATGAAGCGTGGCCGCGGCTGGCCCTCTGCTGTGTGCGTTTGTCATGCCTGTTTAGCTGAAGTTGAAATGTAAATATAGACCGCAGGAGATCTCGTCCGCGATAGGCTGCTTGAAATTCTAATAAACAAGTAGCTGTCCACCTGTAATAAATGATACCCATAAAAGGGGGTGATTCCTTGAGCAGATAAAGATGAAAAGTAATTGTTTGTGCTCACACAAAATTAATCAGATCAAAACAGGGGCAATCATTTTAAAGAGACACCAGGCCCATAAAGAAGGGAAAGCTGTGATAAAGTATTGGCTATCAGGCATGCAGTCGGGAGGTTAGCATTACAATAATAGCTTTGGAGGACCGGTATTCATGCCGCGCTAGATAGGAATATTGCATATATTCAAACAGGGGAAAATGTTTATGGTACATATGTATAAAGGCGCTGGTTTGCAAAGATATCTGAGGGAAGGCAAGGTCATCGGAATTTCCTGACACGGTGAAAAAAAAAATCTAAAATGCCATCACAAATGTTTGCCAGTCCAGTTTTCTACACCGGCAGTGCAAACGATCAGTACTTTATTACTGGCTGTTCACTGTTTTAATAAGTTAAACAATATTCATTTGAAGGGCATCCCGTACGGGGGCGGGGGGCATCCCTGTATCACCATTTCCACATATGTGTGCGTGAAGGAGCCTAATTGGACAGAGCTCTGTGTCCTGTTTGCTTTGTCATGGCTGCCATCATCGGCATTAAAGTTGACACCCAAGTGGTGCCAGCCAGGGGTGTTCCTCTTACCCAGATGCTGCGTTGTTCAACACGCTCGATGTGTGCCATCCGGTCTGAGGGCCCAGATATGACAGACCACCTGGAAAGGGAAGAGGCAGTGCAAACACGGTTATTTTCACAGCTTTGAAATGCTAAACACACAACGGCCACTCCAGCAAAGGGGCCAATTTCTGCCCGCGGTACACGTGGCGAGGTCATCGAGGCGCTCTGTTCGGCTCTTCTGCTCTGGCGTTAGTCCTGTGTAATGTGTTTACTCCAGCGGTGGAGAGGGATGGTGATGGACACAAACAGTAATGGAGCTCAGTGCCCACTTGTCACCTTGGAGACCATCCACACTCTATTTATAACAGCCGGACTGTTCACTCCGTCAAATAATGTTCATCCGAACACTTTTGCTCGTTCAAACTCTCATCCAAACGTTTCATCTCAGATAAAGCTGGAAACAAACCGCATTTACCAGCAACGTTTCCGTCCCGCCGGCTGACACTGACACGCGTCCCCCTTGCAAGCGTGGCGCCGCCAAAGTTAGATGCAATGAACTCTGCGGGTGTCGAATAGAGGCGATCAACAACTCTTCCATTTAGCAGCTGTCTGAACTGAGTGGCTGATGAGTCGGAGAGTTCTCTGGAGGGTAATGTATGCTTTGGCAAGTGTCTCATCTAGTTACAGGAAAAAGATTGCCTTTGAAGAGAGCCAACACCCGAAGGCAGCACCAGTTTGGAACTCTCAACACGGACCAAAGTCCCTGTTCTCTTTATTCTTGTCTGGCAGGTTGTAATGGAGTTAATTGTACAATAAACGCTATTCTCTAAATCATTTCCTCTCTGTCCATACAAGATTGATCACGGAACCAATCTTTTCTACTGCTGTAATTTTCATATTTAATGAGCGTGACTCCAAAACTATTACACTAATTAGTCAAATCTCACATATCGGTAATGATGCTCACAGTAATTAATATTGTATTTAATTAAAAAATGACCCATTTCAGCGGCGTGCATACAGGCGTTGCCAGTCGGATTGCCCGCGGGTAGGAGGGAACGTTGGGGAGGTGGGGGTTGGGCTTTTGGACAGCCAATGGGAGATTGATAGAGAGCTTGAAAAGATGGGGGGTGGGGGTAGACAGGTGTAGGTGCTGTGAGCATCTCTGTGGCAGTGCAGATTTTTCAGTTTCCTGCAGCGGCTACCATGTGCTCCAAACCACCTTTCCTTCTTCTTTTCTTTTTTTTTCAGAGGCAGCCAGCCTGGGTGATTTATGTGGGGCCCCTGTTCCACTGTGCATACACTGGAAAATCTCCAGTTTACACAAGAATTGCCTGAAAAATGAGATCTGTGACTACATTCTTTTCATTAGCGGCTTACGCTAGCGTGGAGCCTGGGAGCCTCTGAGATCCTAATGATGCGCACGCGGGCCCCGAGCCTCCCAGCTGCTCTCCAGCTCTTATTACCTCCCGCGCTCATGTCACACACACTCTTATTTAATTTCCACAACAATTAAAAAGGAAAACAGTTGCTGAAGTTGTGCCGCTCGCGGCAGCCGTGAGGTGCTCTCTCGCCGGTTTGAGGAAACTGTTTGTGCAACAAATAGTCACACGCCAGCGCACGTTTTGATGCCCGGCTATAAAGCAGAGCCGTAAACAGCAGATATATTTTGATGGTTTATTCCGTGCACTACGCAGCCAAAGAGCTGAGAGATAGGAAACAGCATTAAGGTGGATATAAACAATGCAATTTTATTGCCGAGGGACTCGGTTCACAAATGCACACTTACAAAACAAAAGCCACCCCCGTCTATCTGCGTAATGATATCCTCGGTATGTGGTCTGAACGCCTGCATCCTGACAAGCATGAAAAAAAACAAACAAAATGTTCAATCTCTCTTATGGCATAAGAACATGCGAAGACCAACCCCTCTGCCTGAGCCCACCCTGCCTCCTCCACCACCTCCTCCTCCTCCTCCTCCTCCTCCTCTTTCTCTCCAGCCATAAGTAACAAACAATGATGTTCTCATCCCGGGCAGCAGTTCAGTTCTCTTATCTAAATAAGATTTAGCCTTCATTTAAACGGGGCCTCCATCAGTTTGGAGAGATGGCAGAGGAGTAGTCAGCAGGATAGAAGACCTAGGGCACCTCATTTTATCTTTATTTATGTCTCTGTGCCGTGCTCTTTACCCAGCAGCAGGACTGGGCGCGCACATGCCACTGCCGAGGCGCACTCAACAATGTAATTGGGGTGATGAAAAATTATCGTGATTGGGGGCATTGCCTCTCCCCCCCCCCCCCCCCCCCCTCCCGCCCCTCACTGCCCTGTCCTTTCCCACTGCACCCACTCCTCCCAGCTCCCTCGCCTCCGCCGCCTGCTCCAACCAGTAATAACATCTCCGGGCCCATCTGTCACCATCTAATGTGACAAAGTTTTTATCGCATGTATTAAGGCAGCCAGATTAAAAAGTAAATACGGCAATCTCACCAAGCCCCGGCGCTGGCAGGTTATGGCGCATTTCACGGTGGCCTGAGCACCTCATCAGTGTTCCGCCGCCTGTGCCCCTGGCAGGGAAACAAACAGGCCCCCAGGGAGCAGCTCCCGGGGGGGGCTGGCGGTAGAGGGGGCCGCGGTGAGTTTCGGTTGGCTGCAGGGGGAAAAGAAAGGGACGGGAGGTGCTCGGCGAGTAAGGGGACTGGGGTTAAGGAGATGTTAACGGATACCATTAATGTTATATGTCGTCTTCCCCAAGAGGTAGGCGGCGGCCTCCTTTTGTCCCCTTGCAGTTTCCCCTCCTGCTCTCCATGCGCTAACTGCCGGAAAACCGGAGAAGCTGAGAAGCAAAAAAATAAATAACTGATCCTTGTTCCAGAAAAGGGAATGGCCATAACAGCCAGTTGAATGTTAATTCCCTCTTACCTCCTACTCGTACCGGGCGATTGGCCCACAGTATGACGTCTATGTCCTCCCCGCATCCACGGTCACCAGTTTGCCTCTGAAGAATCTTTTTTTTTTCCCCATCTGGTTTATCCGTCCCGGCTCTGCACTCAGGAGGAGCACATTGTGACTATCAGCATCACTGCTGGCAGATGGGGAAGTGAATGCAGTATGCCTGTCAGATTATCTCCTGTAATGGCTCATTTGGGCTCCTATGAGGAGATATTAGCACATGTGTTCCATACGTCTGTGCCGGACGCCAACGGGAGAATCTCTCACAACCCAGGAAACACATGCCTCAGGAGTCGCTTTAACAAGGGCAGCGGAACAGGGCAATGACAGATCTCTGGACCCCAAACACAAAAGCAAGAGACGACTTAGCAAAGATGGACTCTGGACAGCAATTCAGAGCATGTGAAGTGCTGTTTATACGCGTCCCGGACCCTCTTTGGCATGCTCGCAGTGCAACGGCCGAGGCTGTTTTGAATACGGCCTTAATGAATCTTAGCAGCAGCAGGTTTGGCAGTGTGGACGACAGAACAGGGTGTGGAGATTGTCAGCTGAGCACCTGGGATAGCAGGCCGGCGAGCCGGGGGTGCGTGGGCTGACAGGCTGGCTGCTGACAGTTTTGTGACAGGTCAGTGTCTGTGCAGGAGCGCTATCTGTAGCCTCCTCCAGAGGGAGAGCCGGGGAACATGTGTAGCTGTCTCTCCGCCTGTCATTAGGGGCTACTTAGCGAGAAGGCCCCAGAGCGCCACTTCAGTTCACAATTAACTTTGCAAGGCGGCCGGGTGTGACAGACATTGGATAGCGCGGGACGGTGTCGGGCCAACAGTGAGGACAGGGCAGCCGCTGCGCTGCTCCCGTTTGCAACAGATGCTGGTTCAGATGCCCGAGACCTCCGTGTCACGGGCCGGTCTCATCGCCACCACACTCCACGGATCAGAGACGGCACTTGGACGAAGACCAGGAAATTCAGGCGGCAAGTCCTCCGCACACGTGTCCCAATCTGCATATTTGCAGTGGAAGGCCTCTCTGACAGGACAAGAGCAAAAGTAAACGCACGTGTGAAGAAGCTGCATGGAACATTTCTTTTGCCACAGTATCAAATAGCGGTTAACAGTTAATATCTCAACATCCTCTTTCTCTCATGCTCGACGATGATGTGCCGACTAGCTGGCGTCTGCCTGCCGGGCCACACTGCAGGACTACAGGACACTACGCCAACAGTGATGAAAAGGCCAGGTCCAGATGCTGAGGAGTCAATTCACCTGAGAGGAGCCCACAGAGAAAGGTCAAGTGGACACATTACTGCATTCAGTGAGGAAGACGCGGGCTTTATAGGGTAGAAGAAATCAATTCATAATCTCCTAACTGAAGGTTTTTCTGTGTGTGTTTGTGCGGGCAGATACCTGCTTTATCACCCCCTCACCAGACGTGTGTATCACAATGCTGTGTTATTGAATGACCTATTGTGTGTCCAGTCTCAACACCCTAACACACATTTCAGTCACCGGCGCTCGCTCACCTTATCCAAGTCCGAGAGAGCTGAACAAAGAATCTATAAGAGCACAGTGGAGTTACTTGACTTACAGGCAGGGGCTGTAATACCACGGCGGTGTAAAGAAGCAATCTCGGAACCTTTTAAAGGTTGGGATGGAGATATTTTACACAACACACTCGGGTGCCCAGTGCAGAGAGGGCAATATCTTATAAAGTCTTCACAGATTCAGTGTTTTTTTTTGTTCTCAGTGCCTCAGTATTTCTGCCAAGAGGCCATCTATCATTGATTCTCGTAGCCACCGTGATCAGATATGTGAATGACCTCTCATTAAGTCAAATGCGGCAGATTAATCAGGGCCAATGGGTCCCGTTCAGGAGCAGGACGGGAGAAGGTGGGTGGGGGGGGCATAATGACGGGGGTATGAAATGAGATTGAGAGGAGGGGGAATGGAAAGTTAAGACAGAGGAGAGAAATGGATCATCCCGGCAAACGGGGGGGGGCAGAGGCCGGGATGAACGCGCAAACTGGGCAACGGGCAGAGATCCACCACTTACAGGATTACTCCATTCACCCTGCTTTTAAATATTGTCTGGTCATACAATCTAATATAGGTAATATGAGGACCATGTTAAAATACCTATTAGTCTAATATATTTAGAGCAACAGCATAAAAAAATAAAGCCAAAACCTTTGTGACTAATGTTTACACAGGTTACTCGTCTAAGATAGCCTTTGTGTTTAAACTAACATTTTTTAAAGATATGGCTTTGAATAGTCACTGATTACAGAAATCCATACCGCATCACGTTTATGTGACCACTGAACGCTCTTGTGTGCAGCTGGTCAACTGGTTTCACCTTCGTCACGTCAATGCAGACAGTGGACAAGGTCAACGGTCCACCGCCCCCCCACCTTCTCATGCACGCCAATTAACACTGAAGCAGTGGGTGAGGGCGAAGCAAAACCCGCTAGCTGGTCAAATAGCCAATCAACTCTGATTGGCTCTCCTTCCTGGCGTGGCGTGTTGTCCCGGCAGGGGGGAGGAGAAGCTGGGCTTGGACGGGTGTCCATGGTGATGTTCGGTGGGGAACCGAGGCACTTTAGCGCAACTCTACTCTTCTACTCAGCGTCTTTGTTTAGCAAAAACAGCGCCCCTGATTTAATTAACACTTCAATTAGATGTGATTGCATAAACACTCGGCTAATAAAAGCAGGAAGCGGCTTGTAAACGGTGCAACATTTGAAGGAGTTTTTCTCATTATGGCAATGAGAGCAATCCTGTTACACAAATGATAATTAGACATCATTAGCACATACAAACTGGGTTAATTAGGGAGCAGGAGCACCAACATCTGAGATGGACTGATCAAAGTTGTGGTCCGACGTTGCTCGACCAAGCCCAGCTATAGGTGAGACAGAATTATCTTTTGCATCACCTCTACGACTGGACCAAACACAAAATATGAATACGCAGGGAATCATCCATTATGGAATATAGTTTATCATACTCTCAGGCTTCCCCTTATCTACCCAAGTTATTTTTCATTTATTTATTTATTTCTCTCTCTATTCATGGAATATTCCTGCGGTAATCTGCAGCTGCTCAGAACATCCCCCACTGCTCCAACAACACGGCAGACTCACACCTGAACTTTGATACTCTTTAGAATAATTGCATATCAGCATACAGCATCACCGCCGTGCGCACCAAACAAGCTCTTATGCATGACAAAAAGCCCAGTGTTTGCATAAGCCCATTTATTATGAGTGATAGTGCTGCCTTCGCTGACATTTCGTAAACTGGAAGTGCCTAATCTTGTTTGGGGTTTGATACTTATTAAAATACCAGAATAGTCGCGCCGCCGCCGTCCAACGCCGCTCCGGCCACGTCCTGATAGGCGTTGTGTTTTTGGTTGCAAATATAAAAACATTTGTCATGTGGCGGCCGGCTGACTGGGCGCCGAAGTGTCCACCGCGGTGCCCGAGGTGAGAGGGACCCTGCAGCCGCCTGCCTCGTTCACGTGATTTATGGTCTCGGAGCAGCGGGAGGAAAGACATGGCGGAATTTATAAAAAAAATAAAATAAAGAAAAGCCGAGAGCCGGCCTGACGTTGATTCCCCGGCAGCTGCCTTAAACAGCAGGTCAATGGATAAGCTGTCACTATCACGTGAAGACAATCAAGTGTACTCTGCTGCGCAATAAAGACAGGTAGATGGGGCCCGTGATGGTGGTGTGGAGGTTAGCAGCTGGAGACAGGTGGGGGTAGTCTTGCAGAAATAATTGAATTCTACAATGGTTGGCAGATATCTGAATGTGACTTTGTGCCGCCCCGATCCGTTATCCCCTCCCAGTCCGAGTATTGACAGCTAAAAACAACAGCCATTATCTGTTAATTACATTAACATTTTATCAGCGGCGGGTTGCTGGGGTGCATGTCCCGCAGCTGGAAGATAGCTGTCAGTCAGCAGCGTGATCACAGAGGGGAGTGGTGAGGATGGTGGTGGGGGGGGGGGAGTTTAAGGATCAGGCTCCCGGAGATGCTGCCCCGCAGGAGAAAGGGCCTTCTCGTGGTCGCCCTGCTGCCCCCTCCTCCCCTAACCCCCCACATGAGTAAGGCTGGGGGGGGGGGGGGGGGGGGGGGGGGGGGGGTGGGGGGGTGGGGGGGGTGGGGGGTGGCTGAAGGGGGCTCGGCTCGGAGATAACCGCTGACACCTGCCAAGCTATCCAACCCTGGGACAGAACATGGCTGATTCAAACAACCAGGACAATGGACTCCAGGCACATTCAGAGGTGTGATCAATGTCACGCTGCAGCTCGCGCCCGGCACCAAGGGTGGAGCTGTCGGCCCGACGGTCACCACTGTCATTTCGCCGGGCCGCTTTCGGATGGTCTGTATATCAGTGGAGGCCGCTCTGTTGGCCCTGCTGCCCTGTTCTCATTACAGCTCTCATATGTTATATTTATGCCGTTTGTAGAGCGTCCAGCTCTGCGTGGCACCGTTGGCAGCGCCAGGCCGAGGACAATAAGGGCGGGTGCCAGCTCGCGCTGCAGGACTTGGCAGTGGCCTCAGTACAATGGCCGCAGTTGGTGAGAGGGGAGATGATTCCAGGTCTGCCCGCAGGTCTTCAAGGCTTCTATCGCATTACCCCCCCTCCCTTCCCACTGCCCGGAGGGGATCCCGCTTTGGGGATTTGGTCCTGCATTCCCCTCCCAGTTCCGGGCTCTGTTTATTGATTAGAAACTGACTTATAACTTAATATTTCACCTG
>NC_042286.1:8255197-8270197 GCF_901000725.2 Takifugu rubripes | reverse complement strand
ATTTCTGCTTGTTTCCGTGGCAGAATGTGGGAGATAACCGAGGCTCCGTCCCACCGATGCTCCCGATGCTGCGGCGGAGCATTTACAAACTGTTAAGTCAGATTTCATTTAGCGGCTCTTTCATCTGTTTAAACCCAGTGAGCCGAGTCGCCCCGCCGCACGCGCAAAGGTGCGAATTTGCTCAATATTTCTGCGAATGTTTGCCCCCACGTGTGCACGCGGGTGTACCCTGTCATGCGTGGTTCCCAAATGTGACTCCCAACCCTGAGCCATTATGTGGAGACAGCGGGTATAATATCTGCAAACCTTTGCCGCTGCGCTGGATAAGTAATGGCCTCGAGACGTCCTTTATCTGCAGCCGCACTCCTGCAGCTGGACTTGTGTATTCCCCACCTCACACTCCCTGTCATACACAGGTATTGCATTATGTATGTGTGTGCCATTTATTCCCCACACAGCCGTGCATTTGCCACACACAGATGTGGTCATGAGGGAGGCAGATAGGGCAGAGACTGACACATTCATTTCCTTAACGGCAAATTTGGTTGCGTTTTTTTTTTTTAAAGCCGCTTTAGCGATATATATCCCCTGCAGATGCGGACGCCGAGATGCATCCCATCATGCCTTGCAAATGGAGGTAGCCAGGCTGTGTTGGGGAGAGATAGGGGGGAGTGTGGTGTTCAGGTGAAAACAGCGTGAGGAGGCAGAGGTGGACGTGAGGAAGGCGGGTCGGGAAAAATTGAAACGGGACAGAAGGGAAGAGGGGAGGTGAAACAAAAGGAGAGTAAGACGGGGAGTGAGTGAGCTTTGTGCTCTTAGGCTCTGTGGGAGGTTCGGCCCAATCATTTATAAAAGGTAAATGCTGTCAGAACGCGGGGTGTTTAAGGCGCGGCGCTGCAGGTGTGATTTATGCTCTCTGTGAGGGGCTATAAATCACCCTGCCTTTGTTTCCACAGACCGCTGCTGCCGCCGCCGCCGCCGCGTCAGGACACATCCGCCCCTGCCTCGGCTACACAGCAGACGGCCACGCAGACGGAGCAAAGGCGCACGGTGACGTGGATGCATGGCTGCGAGCTGGAACGGCAGAGCGCGCGGAGTCTATAGGGTTGATGTTTGGAGGGGACAACGTGATGGATGCAGCTGCCGTCGCCGCTCGTGGCCAGATCCACCGTGTTTAAATCACGGCTTTGAATTCCTCCTGCTGCCTTTTAGAGGAGAGAGAGGAACTGGACCAGGAAGATGCCCTGGACCAGTTTAGCTCTGGTGCTGCTCTGAAGGTCGAGCAGTTCAACATTTTTACATCCATATTTGAGATTGTTTAACAGAGGAATGACGGGAATGATCTCGCCCTTCTGTGGCTCTTGTTGCTTTTGTTCCCAGAATGTTGGTTCATTCCACCCAGAACGTGTCCTTACAATTCATCCCTGCTGAACAAAACACGTCTTCCCTGTAAACTAGCACTTACACCAGTCTGAGGACACAGGAAGTATTGACAAGATGGCTGTGTGGGCGGGATCGGGGCTTCAGCAAGGTCACGAGATCTGCGTATGACCATCACATTGCCGGCATTCTTCCACCCCATGTGGAGAAAGATCTTTGTTCTCCACACAAAACACCCACCTCTTTCGAAGGGGTATGTAATAGATTTGCACATTTTTACATTGCTCGGGGATAAATTTGAGCGCAGTTTCTGATGCGTTCCAGCAGCACATTTAAGGCATCGATTGTCCAAAATTCCCCACTTCTGCACTTCCGCAAGGACAGAAAATTGGGCCTTAAATTGTAGCTAAGTATCATATGTAACAGGATTTTCTGGCAGGAACAATGGGTTTATCCTCAGGAAATAGCAGTGATCAAATGGAAGCATCGCGATGCTCTTGTTTTGTCGTAAAAACAAAGAGGTTTCTGGAAAAAGTCAGTTACTCATCGCAGCGGGGCTGACTAAAAACAACAGCCCTCGCTCTGGGTGGAAAATTCCAACTCGTCATCTGGAAATATGATGCGATCTGTTACATTCAACATATTCAAATAAGGTGGCGTCATGATTTACCCGAGTCACTGGATTCTGTATGTGTTCAAATGTCAGTCTTGCCCCTGACAATGACGTTCAACTGGGTCAAACGTCGAGAAATCATTATTGTGTGAGTAAAAACAAAATAAGCCCATCAAATATAGTAAAGGAATAAAATATTCATCTCGGGTTCAGTCCAAGCAGAGATTTTGATAAGAGAAGAGAACCCCCACTTTGATTTGTTTCTGAATGCGCACAAACATGGTTGTCGACAGAAACCCAACTGTGCTGCACAAAGAGCTCAACAATGTTCTCCACTCAATACATAATACAAGTGTATAAACCCCCCCAGAGAAGGCTTTCTGTCTCTGGCTGTGTGGGCTGGGGGAGGAAAATGGAGCTGTAACACACGGCGAGCACCTACAAGCTGACCTGAATGGCTGCTGCTATTCTGATTTCCCTCAGGAGCTCCTCTCTGGCCTGTGCCCATGTTTCAGATTCCAGTGGGAGGCCATTAATGCTCAGCTTGTCGACCTGATCCATATGTATGGCTGGCTGCGCCGCTCTGTTCGGCTCCTGCCCCCCTCCCGCCTCACCTACGTGACTGTCTCCAGGCCCCTGGCTGCTGGAGCTCAAATGGGTTCCCAGTACAGCAAAGACGGGGACGGGAATGGCAGCCGTGGATGAGGTGGAGGACAATCAGGGTAGTTTTGTTGCGTCTGGAAATGTGGCTGCAGCTAACGGGCTCTGTTTGAGAGACAGAACCAGGCTGGAGAGCATTTGGGACGTCTTTTCTGGACACGAGTAATCATCCTGTCTAGCAAATGTACAGAGATGCTTCACTGCAGCAATTATTCCAGCTCTGTGAGGCGAACTGATCCATTTATGGGCGTGAGCCGGCTTCCTCAGCCTCTTTTCTCCACCTCAACAGAGATACTTTCTTTTTTTAAGGTCGGAGCTGGACTGATGTCCTTTGAGTGGCGACGCACACGTCTCCGTTTGGGCAGCTGCACTGAACACTGAACATTGTCTAGACGGTCTAATTAAGAAATCATTTCTGAAGCACCATTATCCCAGTTTGGTGACAGAAGAGCCAAGACAGCAGCAGTAAAGGAGGTGTTGTCCCTGTCCTATTAAGTCCTCTGCTTCTCTCCTCACGCGTCCATCGTTTATTGTCGTGTTCATTTACAGGATGGAAATGATTTGAGGAATGATCAGCATCAATTTAGAGAGCTAATGGTGGAGGGTTTCTCTGCTTCTCCTCTGCCTGTGTTAATATCCATCCATCCATCCATCCATCCATCCATCCATCCATCCATCCATCCACTCATCCACCCATCCATCCATCCATCCATCCACCCACTCATCCACCCATCCACTCACCCATCCATCCACTCATCCACCCATCCATCCATCCATCCATCCATCCATCCATCCATCCATCCATCCATCCATCCATCCATCCACTCACCCATCCACCCACTCATCCACCCATCCACCCATCCATCCATCCATCCATCCATCCATCCATCCATCCATCCATCCATCCATCCATCCATCATCCAATGAGCACAAATAAATATACACACAAATGTGATTTTTCAAAAAACCTTTGTTCCATTTTTGGAGTTGAAACATTATTTTATCCACTAATAATTGTCCTAAATCAAAGAAAACAAGGATAAATTGAATTTTGCAACATTGGAGGACGAGTTTGTGAAAAATTCTCAAACAAACAAAAAGAATCCTTTTAGCTGAATTCTTTTGAGACAAACCGCTCTTGATCCCAGATTTGGGTAATGTTCCACCTAATTTAAAAAAAAAAAAAAACTCTTTCAAATTTTCTCATTTTGGACTCTTCAAGAGCACAGCGGGTGGCTGAAACACAGGTCCAATAATTTTACTATTTTTTTTTTAATACTATTAACATTTTATTATGAACATACTGTGCACATTTATCAGTTTTACTCTGATTACCATAATTGTCATGAATATAAAACAATTAAGATTAAGACGGCACCTCTGCCAAGTGGAAAAATAAGGCTCCATGATTGGCTGAGAAAATCCTCAAAGAACAGTTTGCCCATCACTTGTTGTTGGCTGGGGGTGTAAATCCCAACGTTGGCAGTCTGGAAAGAGGCGAGTGCCTTCCAGTCAACACACTGGGATTTTATTTATTTATTTATTTTTTAAATAATCTGTGAGTTTAGTTTCCAGTTTGAAATTATTCCTGTCATATTTTCACATTTGTGTTTCAAGTTTAAACAAATGATCCGACAGGACCTTTGAGGAATGCTTTCTCCTCCTTTTCCCTCTCTTCATCAGGCCGGATGTGACGGGTGCAATTTGGACCCAAAAGCAGCACTTTGGAAAGCTGGAACCGTTGGTAGTGACCCTTTATTAGTACACAGGCACACAAGGAAACACAGGAAACAGTCCGTTCTTCAGGCTCAGGGCCCACACAAAGTCTGTGGGTTTCAGGCTCGGGGACTGGGTTTGAGCAGAGCCGGGACGCGGAGCTGAGGGGGAGGACGGGAACCCTCGGAACCGTACAGTTCCGTTTCCAGCGGGCAGGAGTGACAGAGAGGGGCGACGAAGTAGCAGAGCAGACTGGGGATGAGCAGCAGCGAAGTCGGGGCGAGTCGGAGCGGTCAGGACCAGGAGAGCAGACAGGAACCAGAAACACTGAGGCAGAAGTCGTGGTCAGGGACGGGAGGCTGGTGAGTTTACTGGGAGACAGGCGGGTCAGGCAGGTCAGGGGCAGGTCAGGGTCAGCAACAGGAGGTCAGGCAGATAAGTGCTGGAGAGTCTTGCATGGAATTGCTGAAGAACAACCTGGCAAAGACTGAGAGTGCAGGGGAGGCTTATAAACCGGGCTGGTTGGGAATGAGCTGCAGCTGTGCTTACAGGTGAGTGGAGTTGAGCTGATGGGGTGGGAGTGGCTGGCAGGTGGAGTGGAGCAGAGGCAGGGAGAGTGGAAAATTACTGG
Source organism: Takifugu rubripes (assembly GCF_901000725.2). Taxonomy (NCBI): domain Eukaryota; kingdom Metazoa; phylum Chordata; class Actinopteri; order Tetraodontiformes; family Tetraodontidae; genus Takifugu; species Takifugu rubripes. The sequence goes on along the minus strand of NC_042286.1, from coordinate 8,265,197 downwards.
GGCAGAGGGACAGGAGGGACCTGGGGGAATGGGGCTGTGACACCGGAAGTTCCATTCATTTCAAATTTAAATGATAAAACAGGTGTAACAGCACCCTGTAAACTACAGATTCAGCCGCTCACCTCTATGCCGAGGATGCTGAATTTTTCCATAGTGGCGGCGTGTTGGAATGACGCCACCCTCAAGTGTGACTGAGGCGATCCCCGCGGCAGCTTTGGAATGCTTTCACGCTATCATCCCACTTTAAAACAAGGAGATTTATCAAGAACGTCTGCCTCAGCTGGGGCTTGGGGACCAAATTACACCCCCGATGTCTGGAAATAGATGGGTCCAGATATAATGGTGATGGCCCCTGGGTGGTACCCCCGTGAGGGGGAAAGACGAGATCAGAGTGGAGGTGTGAGCTGACTGTAAGATTACATTTTCCCTCTTTTTAATGGATAAGTGCCCCCCCCCCCCCAGTACACTCCCACTGTTCTGCCTGGTTCCATTTCTCTCTTTTCCACCATACTCTCAAAGTAAAAAAAAAAGAAAAAGTGCACACCCGCCAAACAGGCACATCTCTCCCATCTCTGCCACCTCTCCCTCCGTCCTCCCTCACTTGATCCTTACACCTACGTGCTACAGATGGTTTCATTTTATAAGAGATAAAACCACATTTGGTGGAACTGATTAAACAGAGGGAACAACATCCCCATCTGCCATTTATTCCAATCTGAAATTGCTTGGGCAGATGCTGACATCTTTGGAGATGATTGATTCACCCCGCCTGGCCAGAGAAGAGAGGAACAGAGAGGAGAGCGGAGCTGGAGCCTGCCGGCACTGCAGCTTCCTGCCATAGCTCCAGTCCCACCAACTACCCAGCTCTCTGAGCCATCTCAGCTGTTCTCCAACAGGCTGCCGCAATCAGGCTCAACACAGGCCCTGATTAGACTTGGGCAGGTGAGTGTGTTGCACGTAATCATGGGACCAGCACACGCCAGATCATCTGCTCCAGTGTGTTCCTCCACAGGTAACACACACATGCACACACGCACACACATGGTTTATGACTGATATTCTTCAGCATGCACATGGTATGGAGCTCACTGTAATGTGGCCACGTACATAATTCCTGTAAAACTATTATTAGCGTTGATTAGATTGACCAGTCTCAGGTCACATTTCAAAACTTTCCAGGCTTTTCCAGTTAAATTCAAGATGGGACAAACATTTACGGCTATCTGAATGTTAGCTAACACAGTTTCCATCTTTCAAGATAGTTAGCATTCTGCTAACACTCTTCTTATGTGACTTACCTCTGGTAGGTTGCAGCTGCAGGTGAGAGCCAGACAAAGAGTTTTAAAGGTTTTATAGCTTTATTCCATGAAATAAAGATACACAACGAGCTTTCATTGCGGGCAGTAAGTAAGGAAATAATACTTTTTGTCACGTTGCTATCACAAAGCATCTCTGTGTAGGGACTGACAGCAGTGGCATGTGTAACAATTGAGGCTCTCTTGGTGGTTGCTAAGGCCAACTGATGTCACATTTGTAAGACGCCGTCCTCTCAACCTTCAGCTAATCAGCATTTATAGCCTGGCGCTTGCAGAGAGACCCCCGCCCTCTGCTGTGTCCAGCCTCTGAAGACGCAAAACTCCCCCTGCAGAACGTGTCACCGAAACCAGCGGCGTGTGAGCTTAAGCGTGCGATGTAATGTGCGCGGACTCATAAAAACTGCTGAGGTGGGCGCTTCGTGGCAATCAGGGGACGGTCGCAGCTCATATACTTGTCTGATGATAACCGAAGATGGAGGGACGGCGACGGAGCTCTCTGAGGGACCGCTGTGATAATTTAGCTGAGGGACAGGGTGTGAATCATAGCCAAGGCGAGGGCAGATGGGAGTGGGGGGGGGCTGGAGGTAGCGGATGACTCATTAGGGTGGGGGCAGGGGAGATGGAAGAGAGTGCGGCATCCTCCGGGATCCAGATCGAGCCGGGAACACCAAACCTGTTCTTGTCTCTGTCCATTTTCCGAACTGTCGTCGTCACTTTTTCTGTCTCATCCCCCCCCCCCCCCCCCCCCCCCACACACACACACACCCACACCCCCGCTCTCTTAACCCCTCCAGAAATACAACAGCAACCTGAAAATGGCAAATGAATTCCCAATCTGAATGTGCCCCCCCCCCACTGCAGCTCTCCAGCTCTCACCTCAGGCTGCTCATTCTACCTCTCCTCCCCTCTGTCCTCCTCTTCCTGCAACCATGACAAACTCTGATGGGAAATTCAAAATCCAGAGCAAATTGTTTCAGCCCCCCCCCACCACACACACACACACACACACACACACACACACACACACACACACACACACACACACACACCTCTCCCTCTTAGAACCAGTCAAACACTAATAGAGAAAAGGCGAATTGTTTCAGTTCAGGCGGCTGCCATTTTGTGCATCTGTGCGACGTGACGGCGGGCGTGCACGGAGATGTGGCCCTCGTCTGCCCTACTTCTTCCAGCGCAATAATCCATTACCAGCAACATCCACACCTTTTTAAGAGTTTCAACTCCCTAAGGCTTTGACTTTGGACAGGCAGAGGTTAGAGGAAAACAACCCGAAAGCAGCCTTATCTTCCAACACACAAATGTTTGTTAAAGCTCCCCCATTAAGTCCCCCCTGAATTTGCATATTAATTGCATTTTGGCTCCACTTCCCACCTTTAAGGCTGCTGTTTATAGGTGGTTTATTTCTTTTGAGGAGACGCAGACGTCCGCAGGGAGCTCACCTGCAACGGAGGACAAGAATTGAATTGCGCAGGAAATTGCTTCAAGTTGAGTGTAATCGAATTTGCACCCCCGCACGCCTCAACTCGAGGACCCAGAGGTCACGCTTCTCCGGGGAGGCCTGACCTCTCATGTACTGTACACAAAAAATACAACAAATCCTCGTGCGCTGCATATTTTCTCCCCTGAATCAGCCCGATGAAATGAACATTACAGAAACAGAAAAGCTGAGATGAATGGCTCTCATGTCATACACCCCCCCGTCCTCTTCAGTATTTTCCTTTTTCTTGTGAATAGTGTTTACTGCTCACAGCCCTCTCGACAGCTTTCTCAACAAATGTTTGGGAAAATGTGAAAGTTTTAATGACTGGATTGAGTAGGGGATAAAGGAACAGCTGGAGGTTCGGTAATGTAGTGGCTATTCTTATATAGGAGAGGTACACTCAAGCTGTCTCATCTGAAAACCTGCCGTTGTGGCTTTATCCATGCTTAAGAAAAACAGGTGACTGAGTTTTCCCCTCATCCTTATCTCCAAAACAATGTGACCATATGGGACTTGAATACAGCTCTGCATGCGCGATATTGCATTATGCAGAGGGGGCCTACTTATTACTCTCAGCATAATAGTTTCATTCCAGGGACACACATGTGCTTCTCTGCTGCTCTGATTTCTGCTCTCACCGATGACATATGAGGACGCACTAGCCATAAGGTGAAATAGTTGTTATTTTTATTTCCGCGCGGCGCTCATAACAATCGTATCAATTAGCTACGAATAAATTCCACCACAGGAGATTTGGTTTAATGGTAATGGACCTTCATTCGGCTGTAAATCTAATGATCGGCACTCAACCCACGGCCGTAACTCAGTTCTGGGGTATTGATTTCCTTTATGCTGCGGATTGATCTCTGGCCTGTTAGAGCCTAGAATGTTGCAGTCGCCCTGCAAAAAGACTCAACTCAAAACCAGGACAATAAAAAGCAGCCGCAGGAGCGAGGGCGGAGGGCAACTCATGCGCTGGGGGAACATTCGGGACGCTGCGCTCGCTCATTTCAGCATCTAGTGGTGACTAATTCATATGTGATCGTTGTCTAAATGAATCATATCACAGAAATCATGTAAAAGTCCTTTCAACTGGAACATTATCAGTAATGAGCAGATCCGCCGCCCTCTCCTCCCTTTTCCCACCGAGTGTGAATAATATGCCAGTAGCTGCCTGAGAGAAAGCGTCGCCTCATTATGACTTCCATTACAGCGGACCACGCCCCTTTAGCAGCATCATCTCCCCTGGCCCGCTGGACCACGGCCGCCTGAGGCGGACAAACCCGATTTTCCGCGAGGCCGTTCGCTCTCCTCTCAACATGGTTGTCTGGCTCCTTGTCTCATCCTGCTCGTGCAGACCACCGGCCCCCACCGGCACGTGATATCAGCGAGGACAGATAAAGAGAGAAAAGCAGGGCTGGGCGTGAAAAAAAGCACGCGCACGAGCCTCCGCATTGTGCAAGTTTCTGTGTTAGGCGTGTGCAGAATGTGTTGTAAGCGGTTGGGTGAGCATTCAATGGGACACATAGGACTGCTCCCTCACAGATGCAATTAAGCTAAATGGGATTATGCCTATCACATTTCAGACAGGCCAGCCTCATGACCACCTGGGGGAGAGAGAGAGGGAGAGGGACGGGTGGGTGGGGAGGGGGCCGATCAAGAGGGATACGAGAAGGGGGTGGAAGGGTTAAGGAGGCGTGGAAGGGGGGAAGAATGGTTTCTAAGAGACGGCATCCAGTGTAGCTGAACTCCAGTGAAGGATGATGCACGTCCTGGGTTCTTCTGGCTGTAGCAGAAATCCTTCCACCCGGATGTGCGTCAGCTCCCGTGTGTTGTCTTGATAGTGATGGACAGGAGCGGCCCCCACCAGCGCTGGGTTAAATGTCAGCGTGAACAAAGACACACGGGAGGGGACGCTGACATTTTCACACTGGCTGCGTCTGTTCATGGATTCTCATAGAGGCGACGGTGTATCGGGCGCCACGGTCGGGGAGGGGGGGGGGGGGGGGTGACGGAGGAGCCCTCTGCCATCTTCCATTGTTTGTTCCTGTATTAATGGTGAAAGGACGGGACATGTCACCTCGGTTTTTGTTACTCCATACAGTTTTGCGCATCGATGGACATTGTGGGTGAAAGCTCTTGCAGACGTTCAGCCTCTGACCATCCCCCCCCCCCCAGTTGCGGCTGTGGTTAGGACACGTCCCCGTTGCCCAATCACACACTCTCATTGCTCCCCCGTCCTCACAAACCCAGGGTCGTGTGCAACCAGAACTGCTCCGCAGTGACACAAACCTGCACATATCGATCTGCAAAGCCATTCCTGTCCAGTCTCCAGCTGTCCTCCCCTCTGTTCTCCATCTAAAAATGGTTTGACCCCGTGTCCAGATGTCCGTGCATTTGTCATTGCCAGTAAATAACTGTGTGGCCGCCGGTGGACGTCTCTTAATGATGAGGAATTAAATGTTGCTGGTTGACCACAGAGGAAGACTACAGTGGACTCCTGAACGCGAGTGGGGCAGAGAACTGAGACCGAGTCGGGGTCGACTGGAGTGCTGTGATAGGACATGGCCCATTAATTATTGAATTTGCTGACGTGATGATAAATGGCGGTTGTAGCCTGTAACTTTTACAAGGCCAGCTGGGTGGAGGACCAGTGCCTCTACTGTTACAACGTGTTTATTTGTTCACCCCGCTGAGATAATCTGGTCGTTTCAGTTCTTTACAACGGCGCCGTGCCTGTAACCCTCCGCAAAGGCGGTCGGAGAGTCGGACCGTGCATGTCGGTGAGACAGGAGACGGTGACGCTACCAGGTTTTCCCGTAGGCCGGCGGGGGAAAGAAAGGCAACACTGTGCTGTGTTTGCACTGCGTGGGATGGCCTCCTGCCCTTGACGTGCATGTGGTAAATACTGCTCTGGGGCGTTCACTATGAATTGTGGGTCAAAGCCCTTCAGGCACTGGAGGGTATAGAAATATTGTACAGTTTGTTTTAGATGCTCCGACAGACTTAACAAGAAAGGCAAAGCGAAGCCAGAGATGCTCCTCTCTGGGCTGAATTAGTCTTGTTTAGTTTGTCTCAAACGTTCCCCGTTGGGTAGTTAGCATCTGAGAGCAACGATTTATCACCAGAGGAAGAAATAACTAAACGCTTATCTATCGGTACTTTTAATATCTGGCAGAAATCCGGCTCATTTGCGGAGGGCTAAGGTGCTGCTAATTTAACTGCCTCAACAGCTCGGTGCTGCACACTGAATAATGACCCTTTTTATAGGAGACACTGGCTGAACTGGTGCTAGAATAATAGCAGCATTTATGAGTCAAATGTATGGTTAAAAGTCACAGAGGGCATTCTGGCTGTATTTGTCTCCTGCGGTGTTTGCCTGTCTCAGAATAGTGCAACTGCCTGGCGAGGGAGTCAGGGTCTTCAGGACTGTTTTTTTTCTTGCTAGCTACGCCATCACTAATGGCTGTCCCTGTAGATACAGCCTGCTGCAGCCAGCTGCTGCTCGGGCCCTCTGGAAAATAGGCTGGCAATTAGACCTCGCACTTAAAACAAGGTGAGTCAGGACCTTTTAATGGTGCGCTATTTCTGCGCCGCTACACATGTGGCCGTTTTAGGTCTTTTTCTTTTTCTTTTTTAAATTTTTGCTCCGGGGGAGCACTCTGGGCGGTCAGACGTGGAGGTTAGTACGTCCAAATACCGTAACTGCACTCGGGGGCGGTCAGTAATGATGAGGAATTGTTGCTGCTGGAGGATTTCATTGTTGTCTCCAGGTAGATTGAATCCATCCTGGACAATGCTCTATATTGTTACATACATATAGCCACAGTGCTGCTGCTATATGCTAGCTCTGTTTGTCTTTCTTTCTAAGATGGAGGGTTAAAAGCTGCCCATGTTTAGAATGCTGCACCTCATTTCCGCGAGGTCACCCAGCTGACCTTAAATCAGCGTGGCAACATATATAAAGGAGCGACGCCAGCGAGACACGGACTCACCCCTTGTTGTGCACACAGAAATGACCACAAACACAGCAGCACGGTGGGGTGGAACGAACGCGAGCGTGGAAAGAAATTACTTACTGTTGCACAAATAGAACATGCGTAGGTTGAAATAAGAGGGGTAATATCCCTGCTATTTCCTGGTGCGCTTCATTAAAAATAAATCTTCCTGCTGCAGCCAGTTTTCATCCATGTTTAATTTCCTTGACGGTGTTTAATCTTTAAAAATATTTTTATGAAAGCACGTCCCGGCTAAGTGTTTTAAAATGCAGAGGGCTGCTGTGGACTTACAGGAGTCTCCTGTTTTGGCAGATGCCTTTTCACCGGGCGAGGCTTTCTTCCTTCAGGCTGTGGACATTTGTCCATACGCTGCGACATAAAGCTCTCTGGACTGCAGGACAGACTGCGAGTGAGGAGAGACCACCAGTGATAAATGATAGTCTTCAGCCGGGCCAAAGTAAGTGAATTATCTTGGCTCTCTCCTGACCAGGTGTCTAAGTATGAAACAGACGGAAATTATATCAAATAAAAAGATGACTAAAAATAAAGAAACTATTAAAAACAAATGAAAGCGTCAGTATACAGGTGATGGCGTCAGGGTGCACTGATACATATTGTGCACGTGTGTGCCTCTGCGAAGTGCTCGCTGTCTTTTGTTCTCTGGGAGATAAAGAGCATCCACTGCTCAGGAACAAACACATAAATATGCATTAATCTGTTCTGGTTGGGCGAATCTGAAGAACTGTCAAGCATCAATTGTAAAGGTCATGCTTTGTTTGCTTAAGGGAAAAATCCCAGAGATCATGGTTAGGGCACCATTTGAATAAACTATTCAAGGATTTACAGTACGAGGAGTAACCTTCAGGGGCAAACACACCCACTTCCTGCCACGGGGGAATAGAATTGCTACAATTATGGATGTGTTCTATTGTCAGCTTGGACATATAGGAACGAATGTTGATGTCACACAGATCCAGGGAGTCAGATGTTGCATTTAATCAGCGTAGGATTCATTTTAAACTTCTAATTCGACACATATTTTAGCCATGGAGCTGTAGGGATTAATATGGCCACTACTGCACTACGGCCCCGCCCCTTTCTGTGGAGCAGGACACTCGAGTGGGACGTGGCAGGTGGAGCGGGGAGGTGACCGTGGCCCGTCCGGTGCAGAATTTTGGTAACACAGTACCGGACCTGTGGAGCGTGCCACAGCTTGGTGGACAGCCCTGGTGAACAGAGGGTCGGTCCCAACCCCGTGAAGGCGGAAGCGGTGGCCCCGGAGCCTAAGAAGGCGGAGAGACGGGAGCCAACGAGGTCATGGAAGCCCGTGTCTGTGTCATGCACGGAAAAGGCCTTCTCAGCGGGCAGGCGGGCAGCCCGCCGTCCTCTCCTGTCCCACTTCCTGGGAGGCAGAGTGTAGCAGCTCGTTTGCACGTGCTTTGTATAGATTAAAACCGGCGGATGTCAGGAATAATAAGTAGTAGAGCTCAGTTCACCCTATAGTAGTCACCCTCCTCCCCGTGTGTTTCACCATCCTGAGACGTGGCACCTAACATTAAAACAATGATGCTGCAACTTGGTCCCACCTCACGTGTGCGCGTGCACGTGCGTCTGAAAGAGAGCGAGACAACAAAGTCCTCTCATCCCATTAAGTCTGTTCTTCAATCACCCAAATGGTTGCTTGGGCAAAGTTAATTGGGACTGTGCAGTAACCCACGTAAAAGGCATAACAAAGAGGGAATAATTAATATACAGAGGACACGCAACAAACATCGTGCATAATTGACGTGGTTTTTGCTCGGTCATTTCGACCATCAATCTCTCCTCCGCCCACAACAACCTTATAAATAACTCTGCTTTTGTTTGGTCTCCGAGTAATTGTTTTCGCCCGGTTATCTTGAGCGTTTTAAAAATGGATTCTGGGATTTATGTCGACTATATTGTCACTTTAATGTTTTTGGCACCACATTTGACTCTGTCGGCCATTCATTAGAGCCTCGAACGGCCTCGGAATAGTTTAATACACAATTATAAACACATAAATTAAAAGAAAAGAAATTCTAATTGCCAAAACAGGTTAGCCACCATTTTAGCAAACATCTTCAGACAAGAGTCACAAGCATTTTCGAGCTTAAAAGGAGGGACAGGTGTAATATTCCCAACCCAGATTAGAAAGTCTCTCAGCGGTCCGGAAAAGCCCCAGATGAAGATAAAGAAGCCTGACATAATGGAATTAAAGAGGACAAAATTGGTATTTGGGCTTAGTACACTGGCAGCATGATGAATTGTGGCATTTTCTTCAGGGGACATTGCTGGAGGAAATGTTATAAAAAGCCCATGGGAACCGACAGCCATCCATCCTGTGGCGGCGCTGGTTGAGGGAGGGGGGGGGGTTATGGTGGCCCTGAGGACTCGGGTCTGCGCGGCAGTGGGTAATCTAAACAGTGACACCGAGCTCCAAGGCCTCTGTAGAGTTGCCTGCAAAGAAAACAGATCAGGGGAGAGGGATCAAGGTTTGTTTTCCTCCCCGTTTCTAGGTCATTATTTATTATGTGGAATATCAACGTCCTTGCCTGCTGCACGGGATCTTCTCCCCCCCAATTGACAGATCTCATTATAAGATAAACGTGACAAAGATAGCTCATAATGCTTCAGAGAAATGTAACACCATTAGCAGGTCATTGTCATCGTTCTAATGTGTCCTTTTAAGCCGCTTAGTGAACTGGTGCTGAAGTGTGATACAGGGATTAACCTATCAGAGAGTTGCTGCGGAGGAGTTGAGCCGCCATTGATGGAAATTTTTGGACGCGCGGCGATATCGTTCCGTGCGCCGGGGCAGAGTCACGGCAGCGGCTGAATCCCAAACGCGCGGAGGTTTCTGGGAGACGGGGGAGGATATCTGGAGGGTATGGGCACGCACGGGGCCGGGCCCGCCGGTGGCGTCGGTGCTGTTGCAGTGGGGGAGAGTCTATGAACAGTTTGTTCCCTTTACACGTCACGTAAATTCATTTATTGTTAAAGATCACCTGCTTTTGGTGACGCTGCAACAACTCTCCTCATTACAGAAGCCCAGCCAGCGCCTGTAGTTAGCCTGCACACAGTATAAATCTCAATATCGCCAAAAGGCATCTTGTTTCTTGAATAACCCTCGATTAAAAATGGGCTTTTAACGAGTTGACGGAGCTGAT